>NW_022196909.1:62119570-62128426 GCF_008632895.1 Mastomys coucha | reverse complement strand
CCCCCGCCTCCTTCCAGCTGTGTGGCCTGGGGAGATCATTTGCACTGTGGGGGTTGCCGTTTCTTCACATGGAGCTGCTGAGAGAGCTGAGCACACAGTTCCCGGATGTGTACCTGCCATACCTGGGAATCGGTTAGAAATAAGCCTCGGGAGCTTATTTTCACAAGAACTCCAGTGTATCCCATACCCGGGGAAAAAAGCAAGGCCAACCAACATCCCTTGGATCTAAATCTGAACTCAGAACCTCATGTGTGCTGGGAGTACAGGCAGCGGTGAGCACAGTGCCACCTGCTGACTGGTCCAGGAATGTTCACAGGGTGCAGCTAGGACAGCAGCGCAAAAGCACTCTCCTTAGCTCAGCCCCGGAATCAGGTGAAAGTGAATGCCCAGAGCAGGAGTAAATGCCTGAGAGATGTCACCAAAGTACAACAGCCAAGTGCTTATGTTGGGTCACTTATGACAAAGGGCACATGCCTTTGTCAAGTGTTTGAATGTGACAAGTATGCCAATGGTGGCCCTGTTTCCCTAGCACATCTCCCATCCCAATACTACCACAAGTCCCTCATCTCACCTCCCTGTTTAAAAGGCAACTAAAGAGCAATTCCGAAGCTCCTGGAGGCCCAGGGCCTTTGGAAGGAGGTAGAGGAGGAGGCCTTGCTCTCAATGCATCCAGGCCAGCTGACTAATGGTGGGAAGCCCGCCGCACCCTTGAGCTGTAGAGATGAAAGGGTCCATAGTTTCAGAGGGTAGGCAGGTGGGGTTGGCAGGTCAGGACAGGCTTGCTTGGCAGCTCAGCCCTCACCCCCTTGGCTCCAAAATTACCTGTCCTACTGGGTTTAATACCCAGTACCACAAAAATAGAAACAACCAGTAAGTCAATAAAACAGCTGTGGGCATTTGGCATCCAGCACCAGGAGGCTGAGGCAGGGGGATTAGGAGTTCAAGGCTGTCCTTTGCTTTCTAGCAAGTTCATGCCCAGTCTGGGTTCTAAGAAACCCTGTCTGAAGGGGGAGGCAGATGTGGGGACCATTTCTTCTGCTGAGGGAGGTTTCCTTTCTTGAGTCTGGCTCAGAAAAAGCTAAGCTTGCCGGGCAGTGGCGTTACATACCTTTAATCCCAGCTCTTGGGAGGCAGAGGCAGGTGGATTTCTGAGTTCGAGGCCAACCTGGTCTACAGAGTGAGTTCCAGGACAGCCAGGCTACACAGAGAAACCCTGTCTCAAAAAACCAAAAAAAAAAAAAAAAAAAAAAAAAAAAAAAAAAAAAAAAAAAAAGCTAAGCTCATTCCTCAAGGGATGCCAGGCCCCAGGCTCCAAACATAACCATCCTTTGGACCTACCCTTGCTGTTTAGGCCAGGCAGGCTCACAGGGGCTGGGGTCACATAGTATGGCTTCCACAACTAAGGTGTGGCCAGCTAGATCCTGGCACACCAGCATCAACCTCAGCTCCCCACTTATTGGCAGTGGAGCAGCTTTTCCCTTTTCCCATTTTCCTCCCTGATCCCACTGCACTGGGTGAATGGAAGGTATGTGGGTTGGAGCCCTTGGGAAAGGCTGAGCCAGCGGGAATGGTCACAGCTGCAAGACAGGCAGGGGTGTCCTGTGAGGAAACAGGAGGGCAGGGGTGTGAGTCAGGTCGGCTATTTGGAGCAACTTGATTCCTGCGTTGGAGGCTTGATTTCCTCATCACTGCAATGCAAACAGGAGTCGTAACACCCCAGTAAATGTTAGAGGACTGTCCTAAGCAACAGGAGAGTGAGCGAACTTTCCAAACAGTCAGGGTTATGTAAGTGCTGGTAGTTACAGCTGCCACATCGGCAGGTTTTAACCTGAAGTACGTGGATGGGGCATGTGAGGAGGGCCAGGATAATGTGTAGAAATGCTTATCTTTGTGATGGGAAGCTCTCAAGGACTCAGGCAAGGGCCCAGCAAAGGGTCAGACTCACACAGCTGAAGTCCAGACCCATCCTATTCAGACCAGCTAGGAGAACACAAGCACAGTTAGGAGGGGCAGCAGGGGGTATAGCTCAAAGGTAGAGCATATGCCTAGCATGCAAGAGGCCCTCAATACTACAAAATTAAAAGGAATAAATATAACTGTAGAGCTGGGCATGGTGGCATCCAACACTCTTGAGGGAAGATTTTTGAATTCAAGGCCATTCTTGCTACATAGCAATTTGTAGCCAATCTGGGCTACACGAGGGGAAAAAAAACCCAGCAAATGTGGGGCCTCATCCTGGGTTAACATCCATGACCTCCTGCTGCACCTATATGAAGGGTTTATATGAAGGGAGAAGTTGAGAGGCAAAAACATAAGGGGAAGAGGCCAGATATGGAAAGACCATGAGAAACAGGTAACAGACCCTGAAGGAGAGGGGAGGCTGGAACCTTGCCTGCTGGCTGCATCACCCCAAGACACCCCCCCCCAAATATCCAAGGAGAAATCTGCTTCCCCAACACATCTTGAGATAACTGACCTCTCTGGCTCAGTTTCCCCTTCTGAAGGAAACTAAGGTCGAGGCGGTGGGGTGGTCAGAAGCAGCTCTGCAGGGCATGCCCAACAGGTCAGGGGTTGGGGAAGGCAAGGTTTTATGGTGAGCCAACCATCATGAGAGAGGACTGCAGTTTGGATGGGTCCCAGTGTTTGATGCACCCTGGCAAGACCACATGGGGTTCCACCCCTACTGCATTTTTATAGGACACAGGGTTTCTCTATGTATCCCAGACTGGCCTTGAACTCATAGTGGTCTTCCTGTTTCAGCTTCCTAACCTGCTAGAGACAGAAACCAATGAACTCCAAACCACACATTATTATTATTATTATTATTATTATTATTATTATTGAGATAGTCTCACTATGTAGCCCAGGCTGGCCTTGAACTCATAGAGCTTCCTGCCTCTGCCTCCCAGGTGCTGGAATCAAAGGTGTGTGCCTCTAGGAACACAACCAGCCTTTTGTGTTTTAATTTACTTTGTGCATGTGAGCAGAGAAAAACTTGTAGAAGTCAGAGAACAACTTGCTGGAGTTGCTTTACCCCTAGACCATCTCACTAGCATTTTTAAAAAAAAAAAAAATGTAACATTTCTATGTGCTCTTTATTTTTCTTTTTTAAAGACAGTCCTTGTCTGTCCTGAAATTTGCTATATAGACCAGGCTAGACTTGAACTCACAGAGATCCACCAATCTCTTCCTCCAAGTGCTGGGATTAAAGACATGCACAACCAAACCTGGTTTGTGTGTGCCCCTTTTTATCTGCATGTGTGTGTGTGAAATCTAGAGGGCAGCCTCAGGCATAACCCTCAGGAAGGTCAACTACCTTGAGACAGATTCCCTCATTAGCCTGAGTCTTAAAAGTTAGACTAGGATGTGTGGCCAGATCCCCGTCTCCGTGCCAAGCAGGCACCAAGCATAGTGTTTGAATGTGGGCTCTGGGAATTGTGCTTTATAAGGCAAGCACTTCGCAGGGGAGCCATCCCTTGTCCTTGAGTTCAAGTCCTTATGCTTGTAGGCAAGTGTTTTACCAGCTGGGCCAGGCCCAGCCACTGTGTCCTCTATGCCTCTTCTGACGTCTTGCTTCTTCTAAACTATTTTTACTTCTGTTCCCAATTCCCGTGTTTTCTGTTTGTTTCAGTTTGAGATGGGGTCTCATGTAGCTAAGGCTGGCCTTAGACTGTGTGCTCCTGCCTGCACTATCTCAGTGCTGGGGTTATAGGTTCGTACCACCATGCCAGGCTTTGGCTCAGGCCAGGAACCACATTGTTAGTGTTGTCCCAGAAGGAACACATGGCCGTCTCCGTTCTTCAGCATTGATGCGGTATAGTTACTATCCAGGAGAAGAATTTGAGGTTCAGGCAGTCGGAGACTTGCTTAAGGATAGTTGCTTTATCATCTGACTTCACCTCTGGGCCCAGTCCCGTGCTTGGCACCATCCAGATGAGCACTCCTAGCATCCCGTGATGCCTGGGTAGATTTAAGTCACCAGTCTACAGCTGCAGAGCAGAGGCCAGTCCAAACTGGCTATTTATTTCCTATGCCGACCAAGCCCTTCTCCACCCACCCCCAGAGCACGCCATTGCTGGGAGACCACACCCTACGCTTCTCCATGCAACAGATGAATTATCAAACTCTTCTAAAACCCTACTTAGGGAAAACCCATTTATAGACCAGAGCTGTATTGATGGGCTTGGCTTTGTGAGCCCAGCAAAGCTGTCAGCCTGCCTGAGCCACCTGGGTGCCAGCATCCACGCACACTCTTTACCTGAAGTGGTTCACTTGCTGTCCTAGCCACCTGGTACCAAAGGTCACGAAGCCCCCAGAGGGGCTTTCTTTTGTCTGCTCATCTGAGGCGGGCCACTCTGCCCTTCCTTTTTTCCATCTGCCTTGACCTGGTCCCAGATCCAGACATTCCCCTCCCCACCTGAAGAACTACTGTTCCTGTTGTATTTGACATAACACACAAACCAGGACACATATTAGAATATATATACATATATTCCAGTTCACTGAGAAAACCCTGGTGGAGGGCAAATGGTCACCCTATTGACAAGTCTCCCCTGCTCTGAACTGGCCCTAGCAGACTCCCTTGACTTTACCAGACCCATCTCCATGTTCTGCATACTTCCTGGACCTTGTAGCTCCTTGGGCCCAATCCCTTGCACCAGGCCTTTATGGGCCTGAATGGAAAAGCAAGCCTTCGTCCTTCATCTCCCACCCCAAACTTCTCAAGGCCTCCGTGTGAGGAAGCGCCAAGGAGCAATGACCCTGCTTGGCCCCCGGCTTGGCCTCGGCTGGTGCAGAGGCTTGTGATGCAGAGCCCCATGTTCTTGAACTCATCTCCAAGTGGAAGAAGTGGCTAGGAAGGCCAGCCATTACCTGTTCAGTGTAACAGGCAGAGGCGAAAGACAACCTACACCATCCTTTGTGAGGTCCTGACAGGCAAACTGTCACCTCCATGGGTTTCAATAAATCTTGCTAACACAGACAGTACCAGATAGCAGAAACAGTACCCAGCAAGCTCCTCCTCCCACCCCCACCGGCCACAGTCCCTTAGCCAAGCTGTCCCTTGGTGCTTTCAGAGACAGGTGTTTCCATCTTCCACAGTCCTCTGCTACATCCGTCTGTCTGTCTGTCTTCCAGAACAAAGGCTCTCAGTGGTGTCTGAGCTGGGACCTATAATACCTTGTGTGACCTCCCACCCACCCCCGCAAAACACCTGCCCAGCCCCAGCCCCTAGAAGTCAGCCGAGCGAACCACGTGATCAGGAAGTGGCTTTCCGATGGGTCCCAGGGTAGGCGTAGGAGATGGGATGGCGGGTCCCAGGCCTCACCGTGAACGTATTGATGGGGCTCCCATAGTGGGTGTTGCCGTGAGGAGACCTGGAAGGAGGGGAGAGCAGAGAGGTGAAGCTCATGTGCAGCTGGCTGGTTCTCACTCTAGCCGCCCTCCCAGAGCAGGACAAATTAAAATATGATGTGCTGCGTTTCTGGCCCCCAGAGTGGAAACACAGAGCACCCTTTTGGCATCCTATGTTCTCAGCCTGGGTCTGGATCTGTCTTTCCACCCGGGGCCACTCCGTCTCCCTTTACGCTACACATTTGTAGCCTCCCTGAAACTCCAGAGGATGAGGTGGGCGATAAGGTGTGCAGGGAAGAAAGGTATCTGGCCCTTTTCTTAGTAAGCAGGTGATGGCCCGTAGCCTTGGCATTAACTATGTTCACACACCTCCAGAGATCCTAACATCTTTTGTTTGTTTGTTTGGGGTTTTTGTTTTGCTTTCTGTTTTTGTTTGTTTTATTTTTTCAAGACAGGGTTTCCTGGAACTCACTCTAGACCAGGCTGGCCTCTAACTCAGAAATCCACCTGCCTCTGCCTCCCGAGTGCTGGAATTAAAGGCATGTGCCACCACCGCCCAGCGAGATCCTAATATCTTAAGCGAACCAGCTCACCTGCTGCCTTTGGCGGGGACAAAGCCATAGTCTCCAGCTTTGTTGCCACTACCACCGCCTCCGCCTGGCGCCTTGTATTTGACCTCGGTCGCAGCCCGGGCACCCTCCAGCGACAGCCTCCGTGCGTGCAGCCCTCCGGGGGCCGCGCGGCCCGAAGAGTTGACCCGTCGCATCTCAGGTCCAGGCTGCGGTCCGAAGCAGTTAGGGGAGCTCAGGCTCCGGCCAGTAGAGCCACGGGGCGTTCCCGGGTTGCGATGGGGCTCCCCGACATACAGGCGTTTCTTAATGAGCGATCGTCCGCTGCCTGAGAAGCGATCCAGGCCCCTGGGCTCCGGGTATTGAGTCCCCGGGAAACGCGAGAAGCCAGGAGCCAGATTGGAGCCCCAGGACTGCCCCAAGTCAGAGAAGTTGTTCCTGGGTGGGGACCCGCGACGACCCTGATGCTGCTGCCCAGGGGCCAGAGGCTCGGGGTCATTGCTGAACTCTGGCGGCGGAGGAATGATATCAAAGCTGAACTCCTCCTCCTCCTCCTCCTCTTCCCTCTTGTAGGAAGGGGAGGGCGGGGAAGAGAAGGACTTGGGGAGGGTGCGGCCCTGGGACAAGCTTGAGGGAGCTGGTCTTTCCCGGGCCACAGGGGCTGGGGATTCGGCTTTGGTCCACCCATGCCTGTAGGTTGGCTCTGAGTCTTGTGTGTCTCGTCCCTGCTGGGGCTTCCACCGACTGAGCCCAGTGGGCCGTGCTGAGGTCAGCTGCGAGTCCTCTGTCTCACTGGGCACCTTAGGGACCACAATGAAGGAATTGGGCCGGCTGCCTCTGTAAAAGATGCTCTCAGAGCTGGCCTCTGGCTGGTTGCTATGGTCTCGGAGACTACCTGGCAAAGAGGACCGTGCAATCGCAGTCCCTCCAGGCCTAGTCTTCTGGGCCCTCTGTCTGGCTGCAAGGAGCAGGGCCATTGGGGAGCCCCGCTCCACCACTTCCCCAGTCACCGGGTGTCTGAGGAGTTGTTCAGCTGGCTGGACTGGCGTGAGAGATTTGGCTGGATGGTTTTGGAGCTCCTTTTCGTCCACTAGATCCCCTGGGTCTGTAGCCTCTCCTCTGGCCCGAGTGGGAGTCACTACAGCGACCCCTCGGCTGTGGCTATTCTGGCTGCGATGGGGCCTGTAGAGAAATGGTGCCTCTTCTCCACCGCTGGACATCTTTGGTGGGAGAGCTGGAGGAGAGAGGGTGCCATTTGTGGACAGTTGGGTAGCCGCTGGGTTTTCTCGAGGTTCTGGCTTTTCTCTCTGCCTCACAGAGGCAAGATCCTTCTCTGCCATCAGCTGAGGTGATGAGGTAGACAGCCCGGATGCGTCCTTGAGTACCATAGCCTGCCCAGGTGTGTCCTTGGGTGATGTGTCCTGCCCAGGTGTGTCCTTGGGTGGTGTGTCCTGCCCAGGTGTGTCCTTGGGTGGTGTGTCCTGCCCAGGTGTGTCCTTGGGTGGTGTGGCCTGCCCAAGTGTGTTTTTGGGTGGTGTGGTCTGCTCAGGTGTAGGCTTGAGTGGTAAGTTTAGCCCAGATGTGGCCTTAGGTAGTGTGGCCTGCCCTGGTGTAGCCTTGAAGGATGTGGCTGGCCCAGGTGTGACCTTGGATGGTGTTGCTGGACCAGGTACAACCTTGGACTGGAGTGTTGTGGCAGGCAAAGGGGCGGTAGATGGCTGGGGTGGATTCTTGGTGGCAGGCTTATGGAATCTGCCATTATCGGTCCCGTTTTCAAAGGCTCTTCCCCCTTCCAGCCGGGGTTTTGGGGGCAGAGATGCTAAGCTGGGCTTGGCTTCTTTCTCAGCTGAGGAGGCAAATCGAGCCTCTAGCTCATTCCGGATTTGCCTGACACTGGGGGCTGGAGTATCCTGGGGGCTGTAGTCCACAGGGGGTAGGGCCAGGCTGCTGGCTTCTCTCTCCGGCAGGGTGCTGCTGGAGGGGCTCTTCTCAGGAGCACAGGGGTGTACCTTCTCAGGCTGGCTTGGAGGAGCTGCCTCCTCTGATAGGCTGGTTCCCTTCTTGTTCTCCTTGTCCTTCAAGGCGACTGTAGGGGCTGGCCGCTGGCTGAGTGACCGATCCTCTTTCCTGGACCCACAGAGATAGGCTGCCAGCTCGCTTCGAAGCTTTTCCATCTGCCTGGGGTCTCTCCAGTCAACAGGTTCTGATGAGGCTGTGTCCTCCAGACTGGGGGGGTTAGGTTTGGGTTTGAGAGCAGGTGAGCTGGATTTGGAGGTCTTCCTAAATCCAGAAGATGGAGGGGCTGCCTGCTCAGGAGAGGGCAAAGGAGGAGCAGCTGGGGGCAGGGAGGATGCTGGCAGAGGGAGTGGGGGAGCCGGTGGAGGCAAGGGAGGAGCTGGGGGTGGAGCTCCAGCTTGTCCATTCGTCTGAGATTCAGACTGCCTGAGCCTTGGGCTGCTTGGTGTCTCAGGCCTGTGCTCTCTGGGCTGCTCTGGCTCTAGGGCCCTGTCTGAGTAAACCTGAGATGCAGGGCGAACGTTGAAGCTGGAGGGCAGTGGGAGGTGGGCGGAGGTCTTCTGGGGGGCTTGCTCCTCCTCTGGAGAAGCTCCTGGTGCCTCCTGAACTGGGATAGATGAGGTCCTGACTGGGGTTGGGGGCGGCACCTTCGGTGACCTGGGGAAGGTGAGGTGGGGCTCTGGGCTAGGCCCTCGGGGGCTCCTCTTTAGTTCAGCAGGGCTTTTGGGGGGGCTGGTTCTGGGGTCCTCTGGGTGCCTGCCATTGAGGGCTACTTCTGATTTCCACTTGATAATAGCCCCAGAGGGGGAGAGGCGAGTTCCAGTTGTGTGAAGAGAGACCGGAGCTGGGGGTCCTGGGGCTGGCAAAGGTGGAGGGGGGATTAGAAAAGCTGACGGTGGGGCAGGGGGGATGAAGTCAG
>NW_022196909.1:62113024-62119425 GCF_008632895.1 Mastomys coucha | reverse complement strand
CCACCAGCAGGGGAGGGGGAGGAGGAGGAATAGCAGGAGGTGGTGGTGGAGGGGACTCCCCCGGAGGCTGTGAAATGTCCTGGGGTGGCCCCGGGGCTGGGCCTGGGGGCGGTGGGGGGATGGATGAGTCCAGACTGTAGTGTACCGGCCTCAGGTCTCCCACAGAGCTGTAGAGGCGGAGGTTGCCATTCACTAGTGTGCTGGTACCTGAAAGAAGGAGGGGCAGAGATATGGAGCTGAGCCAATCTCTCTCTCTCTCAGTGTTTTAATGTTGCTTCTGTTTCTGTTTCTTTCTTTAGTGTGTGTGTATGAGGGGTACACACACCATGGCCGACCTATAGTAGACTGAGGACTTATGGGGATAAGTCCTCTCCTCCCACCAGATGGGTTCTGGAGACGGAACTCAGCTCAGATTTGGTGGCTCACCTTATGTGCTGAGCCATCTTTCCCACCCAAAGTCGGTCTCTGCCAGGGAGAGGGGTTGAGCAAGGGAAACATTAGTTCCGTCCTTTCATCCTAACCCGGCTGAGGAAGCAGCAATACCCGCTATGTGCTGAGCTGTCAGGACGCCTTCTTATATTAATGGGGTGCTTCCCACTTGGGCCCCTGGAGCAGCCCCGGGTACTTATAGGAGGAAGCGGTCTGCACAGATAGCTAATTCTCACTTGGGAGACCCGAGTCTACTGAAACCTATTGCAGAGTTTAGAACCCCTGCAGCAGAGTCTTTGGACTGATGGATGATGGGAAGGAAGGAAGGAAGGAAGGTAGCCAGACAATCTACAGAGATGGACACCTGGGCAGCAGCCACATGTTTGCTTCTGCACCCCAGTCCCTGAAGAGCCCACCTCCCTCCAGCCACCGTGCTTGTCTTCCCTTTTCCCTCCTCAAAGTGCTTAGGAGAGAGCAGAGAGCCCGGAGCAGAGCTGCCTGGGAAGGCTTCTCCCAGCTATGTGATACTGGGGACCTGAAATGGAGCACCGGGTGTCCCAACAACAACCAACAAAAGGAGCAGAGGGCTACCATTCACTAAAGCTTATTATCCTCCACTGGCTCTATACTCTGCCCCTGAAGTTTGTAAAGGGTCAGCCCGATAATTCCATAAACTAGTAAATCATTACCATGGAGAAGGCAGTAATAAAAACCGCGGGGGAGGGGTGCCGAGGTGCCATTTAACTAAGAAGGCCTGCTGGGAAGGTGACCTCGGAGCAGAGGGAGAGCAAGAGTGGGCTGCAATGCAGACCCTGGGGTGAAAACCTGCCTGGGCTAGCTAAGGAACTGCTTTTCCGGCAGCAGTGGGGGAGGGGCGGGGAAGCAGTGACTGAGACTCGCAGTTCTCAGGAACCTTTGCTCAGAGTCACGGGGTGTCACCAGCCTGGTTTCACTAAGTGGCTCATATCCATCCCATACGTTGAGTCCTCTAGAGTTGGCACTGCTGTTCTCAAGCAGGGCAAGTGTCCCAGGGACAGAGCTAACAGGCTATAGCTAATATCAGAGATAACGTTTATCTGACCCAGAGGTCTTCCTGCTGCCTTCTATCCTGCTGTAACCCCGGGCCCTCCCCTCTCTCCCCACTCTCTAAAATGGCTCTCCAGATCTCCCAGGCCCACTATTCTCACCCATCTTGACCAGTAGCTAAGAGGCCTGAGGATGCTGGCTTTGCCTCCAGCTGGGGAAATGGAGATGTTTGTTTTGTTTTGTTTTAAATTCAGACCCCAAACAGGAGGAAAAAAAGGTGGAGAAGCACAAGATCAGAGTTCTCTTACCTCCCACTTCTTTGTCTGCAAAATCTTCTGGGACAGACGGGGTGGGCACAGCCAGCCCATGGTTCTCCTGGGCATTCTGAAAGAGACCAGGGGACATGGAGGGATGAACAGACATCTCAAACCCAGCTGTGAGTCTTGGATTACTGAAGAAACTGCAGGAATGGTAGCAGCCACACAACTTCAGAAGTGAACTCTTTTATTTTTGATTAATTATCTGTGCAGTGCCCACAGAGGCCAGAAGATGACAAACCCAAGTCACACGGTTGGGAATGAGCACGCGGGTGTTGGGAACTGAACCCTCGGTCCTCTGGAAGAGCAGCCAGTGCTCTTAACTGATAAACCATCTCGTCTCTCCAGCCCTGAGAGTGAAGTTTTTTCCTAATTATCCTCTTTTTTTTTTAAAAGAATTTTATTTATTTATTTATTTTATATATGACGAGTACACTGTAGCTTTTTCAGACACAACAGAAGAGGGCATCAGATCCCATTACAGATGGTTGTGAGCCACCATGTGGTTGCTGGGAATTGAACTCAGAACCTCTGGAAGAGCAGTCAGTGCTCTTAACTGCTGAGAAATATGTCCAGCAGTGAATTTTAAGTGTCTGAGTTGGAGATATATTTCAGTTGGTAGAATGTTTGCCTAGTAGTGTAGCCCCAGCAGGGTAAAAACTGTGTGTGGTGGGGTATGCCTGGAATCTCAGCTCGGGGCAGGATCAGGAGTTGAAGGACACCCTCAGCCACAGAATGAGTTTGAGGCCATCTTGTAATCATGAGACTTTGTCAGGAAAAAAAAAAAAAAAAACTACGCCAAGTGTCTTTTTTGTTTTTTTTTTTTCTCAGCTAGAAATGTACGCTTTGAGGCTCCCATTCAAATTGTTCACTGCTCTATGCATATATGAGAACAACCACAAAAGCAGTGTTAGTTACAGATCAGATTTGCAAATACAGAATCAGCAAAGATGAGGATCAACTGCATGTGAATAAAAATCTCAACTAAAAGCAAATCAAGGAGCCAGGCATGCTGCCACATGCTCAGGGCCACCCTGGTCTACATCATGAGTTTCAGCTACAGTGAGACCCCTTCAAAACAAAACCACATCCAACCAAAAAAAACAAAAACAAAAAAAAAACAAAAAAAAAAAAACAAAAACAAAAAAAACAAAAAAAACCAAAATGAGGGCTGGGGAGATGCCTCAGAGGGTTAAGGTGCTGCCAGTGCTGATGGCCTGAGCTGAGCTGAGCTGGTCTCTGGGACTTGGAACGGAAGGAGAGAACCAGCCACTAGAAACTGTCCCCAAACCTAACACAAAGAACCCACAGTGCCGCAGCTGCCCAAAGCACACTCATCCCGCCCTCCAGCTGACCCCATGGGGAATTTACAGAAGAGTCACTAAGTGTTGAAGCAGGGCTCTGCAAACTGTGCAGGCGCCTCTGATCTCTAACCAGAACCAAGCAGAGCGTGTTTGCACAGCTGTCTGTTTGTGAGTCTATTTTGCATTCTATCTGCCCCCCCCAACACATTTCCATAGATCAACAAAGTGCACACACCTGCCATTTGGGAGCTTGGCAGAGTGCTTGCTGCATGTGCTTCTCAGGGGTCTCAGCGGCTTGGCCCACTGAGTGTCCCCAAACCCACTCTCCTTTACTGTCTACCCAGCTTCGCTCCCTTACATTCCAGTCTGACAGTCTCCCTCCCACTACAGTCTGCATTCCTCCTGAGACTGGAGTTGGGCAAGCCATCTATTTCTCCTTTATTTCCTTTCTTTGAGCCACCATCCTTGGCCTTAGAATCACTATGTAGCTGAAGATGACCTTGAACCTCTGGTTTTCCTGCCTTCACCTCCCCAGTGCTGGGGTGGCATCTGTGGCTACCACACCTGGCTCATGTGGTAATGAGGATGAATCCCAGGGCTCTGTGCATTCAAGGCAAGTGCTCTACCAACCAAGCCACATCCCAGTGCCCTTCCCATTAATTTCTAATAATACTAAGACTGCTCCTTATGCTCTGTTCAAGACCATCTCAGTCACCACTCGATGAGAAAGATGTCCCCAGCATGTTCCGGATGATGAAACGATACCCAGAGATGTCTCAGAAGTAATTTAAAACATACAGCTACAGCTGGTACTACTGGCCCCAGGTTCTGGCATTGTGCATTACCACGGCCCTTCCTTTAAGGACTAGCTCAGCTGCCCTTTGTAAAGGGGCTTTGGAGCAAATGGGCTTGATGTGATCAGCCCCACTACCTAGCCACAGGAGTGAGAAAAATACTTTCTCTACCTGTGAACTCATGCTAAGTCCAGAAGGTACACACACACTCATCTGTGATGGTCTGAATAGGACCAGCCCCCAAAGACTCATGGATTTGAATGCTTGGGCCATGGGGAGTGGCACTGTTAGGAGGTATGGGCTTGTCGGAGGAGGAGGCATGCGCCTATGGAGTTGGGCTTTGAGGTTTCATATGCTCTAAGTAGGCCTTGTGGGGCAGTCTCCTGCGGCCTGCAGATTGAGATGTCAGCTCCTCCTCCAGAGCCATGTCTGTCTGCATGAAGCATGGTGTTTCTCACCATGAAGATAAAGGACTGAACTTCTGAAACTGTAAGCCAGCCCTAATTAATTTTTTTCTGTTATAAGAGTAGCCATGGTCATGGTGTCCCTTCACAGCAATAAAACCCTAAGACACCATCTAAGGAGGTCATGAAGAGTGAATGAGGCAATGTCCAGAAAGCACTGGGTTCATGGCACAGAGAAGTCAATAAATGTTAGTAAATGTTCCTAATGTTACAAAGGAGACACCCAGGGCTTGAGAGATGGCTCAGCGGTTAAGAGCGCTGACTGTTCTTCCAGAGGTCCTGAGTTCAATTCCCAGCAACCACATGGTGGCTCACAACCATCTGTAATGGGATCTGATGCCACCTTCTGGTTTCTGAAGAGAGCTACAGTCTGAAGATGAGCTATAGAGCACTCAAATAAATAAATAAAATAAATAAATACATAAATCTTTAAACAAACAAAGAAAGGAGCCACCCGTCCTCTATGCAAGCCAGGCCCTACTAACATGTAGCTAGCCTGAATCACCCAGGCAAGGCTTTGCCCTCCAGGAGTCCAGTATCCCCGCCCACTTCGACATCTCCATCCACAAGGCAAACACCTTATGTTTGCTTTCTCAATAGTTCTTACTTATATTTTATGTGTATGTGCTGGTGTGTGTGTGTGTGTGTGTGTGTGTGTGTGTGTGTGTGTGTGTAGAACACAAGTCAACCTGAAGTATCCCTCAGGAATCAATCACTTTTGTTTTTGAGACATGGTCTCTCTTACTGGTCTGGAGCTGGCCAAGTAGAAGGTGTCAGATCCCCTGGAACTGGAAGTATAGTGGTTATGAATCACCATGTGGGAGCTGGAATTAAACTCTTTATAAGAGGAGCAAATTCTCTTGACCATCTCTTCCAGCCCCTCTAGATGGTTCTTATTTATTATTTATTTATTTATTTATTTAACACTCTGAGGACCAGACTGGCCTTGAACTCACAGAGTTTTGCCTGCCTCAGTCTTCTGAGTGCTGGAATTAAAGGCGCGTGCCATTACATTCAGCTCTAGATAATTCTTGATTTCCTCTGATGAAACTGGAGGACTTCTTGCCCCCATGGATCTACCGGGTCTTAAGGCATCCTTAAGTTAACCGAGAAAGTCCAGTTGTTACTGGTGGCCTGATGTTAACCCCCTAGTCTTAGGGGCCTAGTGAGGTAGATACTCTTGAACTATCAGATCCTGGCTGCCAGGACCCTCAGAGCCTTTCTGGTAATCTGTGGCAGCTACATCCTTTCCATATCTTAAACAATTCTGAGCCTAGACTGGCCTTGAAGTAGTTTCTGTCATACCTCTTCAGTGACATACATGTTCTTTGCTGACTGTCGCTGCCCTGCAGAGGAGTCTCCCCAGACCTTCTGAGAAGCACCACACGCATGAAAATTGCTAAGAATCTTCACTGAAGATACTCTCTTTGGTGTGATGGGGGCCAGGGTTGAGAGCTCTGCTGACTCTCTGAAGCAGGACTGGAAATCAGAAAGGCTTGAGACTTAGCATCAAAAGTCTCGCGTCCTGTTTGTGCTCAGCTTTGTCAGCAGTGTGACCCTGGGCAGGCAGTGACAGGTTAGGGTGGAGACAGTGTTACTTGCTGCCCGTGATCCAGGGTGGAACTGGGAGCTTGCCCTACATTCTCTCAAATCGCCCAAAAAAGACAAAACAAACAAACAAACAAACAAACAACAAAACCGAGGTCTCACTACGTAGTCTCACTCAAAGATCCATTCAACTCTCATTTATTCATGGCCTTCATTATGTCTGCGCACCATGTGCGCCATGTGCATGCCTAGTGCCTCCAAAGAGCAGGAGAAGGAATTAGATCCTGAGTTACAAATGGTTGTGAGCAGCCACGTGGATGCCTGAACTGAACCCAAGTCCTCTGCAAAAAAACACTTGCTCCAGTGAGCCACCCTCTGGATGCCAACTCTTCCTGTTCTACATATTCATGAAACCCATCTTCTTCACATAGAATGCAGAGACTAAGAGGCACAAATATAAATGAAAGCAAAATGCTCTTTAGAAGTAAAATAAATTCACAAAGCTCCCCCTTCCCCCTC
>NW_022196909.1:62111231-62112975 GCF_008632895.1 Mastomys coucha | reverse complement strand
AACTCAGAAATCTGCCTGCCTCTGCCTCCCAAGTGCTGGGATTAAAGGTGTGCGCCACCACTGCCTTACCTGCTTGCTTGTTTTGAGGTGCTGAGGAGGAACCCTAGATTTTTCAGGGTTTCACTCTGCAGGGAAGGTGGCCTCAAATTCCTGAGTGCAGGATTTTAGATATATACAACACCCAGCCGTTTTGATCCTAAAACACTACAAACAAGTCAAGCCTCCCCAGACTGCAGCATGGACACCTGTCATTACAGCGTGACTTGGAATAGCGGCTCAGGCTTGGGCTGGCTCCTTAGTATCCCACCTCACACAAGGCAGCTTCATCCCTCCAGTATCTCCCAGGTGCAAACCAAGCGGTGTTCCCAGGCTGCCAAGCCCCTGTGTTTTCCTTTCATATCTCACTGCTTTGGCTTTTAGCAGCTGCTTCCAGCACACTAGAGAGGAGGCAAATATGAACTCATTTGAATCTCAGCCTCAGAAAAATAGATGAGGAGTTTCCTTCCTTGGTATGGGATCAAGAGCACAAGCCTGGATGGTGATCAGTTCAGTGTGGACCACCACCCTCATGGTTGCCCAGTATCTCACCATCCTGCAGACTCTGGGAACTGAGGCAAATCCTCATGAAGAACAGGGTCCAGGGATGGTGAGAGAGCTCAGTGGGAAAAGAGCTCGATATGTAAGCTTGAGGACCAGTGTTCTAATCCCTATTGCCCACGTAAAGGTGGAAGCCATAGTGAGTGCCTGTAATGGCAGCACTCCTATGGTGAGATGAGAGCCGGGCAGGCTAGAGTCCCTGGAAGGGGAAGTGTGCAGGCCAGCTAGCCTGGCACACTGAAACAAGAGACTCTGTCTCAAACAAGCAGAAGGTGAAGGGCAACACCCAAGGTTGTCCTCTGACTTCTATATATATCCCGTGTCGTGTGAGCCTGTGTGTGCAGCTTCCCCATCACCTCAGACACACCCATGCACACCCATGCATGCATACCCATGAACACACACATGTACATGCACATGCATGCACACATGAACACACAGACACACATGTGCACACATAGACACATGCACACACATAGGCATTGTGCATGTGCGTGCACACACACACACAAACACATAAAGAGGAGGGCTTGGAGGTGTGTGTACAAGCTCTGTACGATCCCGGAGTAGGGGAGGGTGTGCCAAGAAAAGCAATCAGGGAAGGCTGGCAGTTCCTGGCTGTAAACAGCTTACCAGATAACAGTATTTTATCAACACTACATTCTTGAGTGTTAGCAAAGTCTCTGACCTTAGGCAGTATGTCCAGGGAGGACTTGGGGATAAAAGGACACAATGTCTCGGGTCTTGAGAAGTTCAGAAGGAAACAAAATACAGTTAAAAAAAAAATTTTTTTTTTTTAAGTGAGAGGGATTGGAAAACAAATATGACCAATCTTCAGAAGGTTCTAGGGAATTATTTATACCATTCCAACAACTGTCCCATATATTAGGGTTAGAAAAGGTTATGCACTCAAAGAGAATAAGTAAACATTGTAAAATGGCTAAAATGGTAATGAATGAAAAAACCAAAACAGCTTCAGTAGCATGCAGCTGTAATCCAATGCACTGTCTGAGAAAGGAGGTGACTCAAGTCAGGTGCTGGGCACACGGGAGGCAGCAGCAGGTGGATCTCGGAGTTGGAGGCCAGCCTGGTCTACAGAGTGAGTTCCAGGACAGCCAGGGCTAAACAGAGAAACCTGTCTCAAAAA
>NW_022196909.1:62080836-62110925 GCF_008632895.1 Mastomys coucha | reverse complement strand
AAAAAAAAAAAAAAAAAAAAAAAACCAAAACGAACAAACAACATGGGGGTGGGGGGAGAGTGGGAGGAGAGGAGACTGAGAGGGAGGAGGTGACTCCAATGGCCTGGGAGATATTTGTAGGAATCGTCTTGAACAAAGAAAACCCAGCTTAAAGGTGGGCATCACCCTGGACTGTGCAGAGAGAAATCTACGAGAGCTCTAAGCGTGCGCACACTCTCTGCTCTTAGCTGTGTATGTGCCTCATTGAGCACCTGTCTCAAGCTCTTGCTGCTGTGATTTCCCCACATGATGGACTGTGACCTGGAACTGGAAACCCAGCAAACCCTGCCTCATCTGCCGCGCTTCCTGTCATTTCTGTGCTTCGTCACAGCCACAGAAGTGAAACTAGGAGAGCTGCCAAGGACTGACACCTGAGGCGGTCCTCAGCCCTGCACGTGTGTCACTGCACTCCCACATGTACCCCCTCCCCATTTACACAAAAGCACAGGAACATTAAAACCTTAGATCACACACACATCCAGCTTATCTAGAAAAAAAAGAAAGAAAGAAAGAAAAGAAAACCAGGAGGTGGTGGTGCACACCTTTAATCCCAGTGTTCCGGGAGGCAAAGGCAGGAAGATCTCTGTGAGTTCCGGGACAGCCTGGTTTACACAAAGAAACCCTGTCCTGAAAGTCAAAACAGCCAAACCAAAAGTTTAGCTGGACACCATGGTGCACATCTGTGATCCTAGCACTTGGAAGTAGAGGCGGGAGAATCGCGTTTAGCAGTAGTAACCTGGGTTGTATGAGACCTATCTCAGAAAACTAAAAGCGAAGTTACATTCTTTGGTTAGACCCTTCCTCTGGGCTAACAAGATGTGCTGCCTGACAATGTAAGCCTACAAAATGAATTCACTTCCCAGAACTCAATGGAGGTGCAAGGAAAGAAATCCAAAAAGTTGTCCTCCGACCTGTAAGCAGCCAGTTATGCATCATATATGTATGTGTGTATGTATGTATGCATATGTGTGTGATATATATGATATATATATACATATATATACACACACAATAATAATAATAATTACAAATCTAAACAGGGAGGAAGGAATTGGGCCAGGGAGATGCTCTTGCAGTGCAAACTTGACAACCCAAGCGAGATCCCCAAACATAAAAAGCTGGACGCCATGACACACATCTGCTCTCTCAGCACACTTACTGTGAGATGGGAGGCACACACGATAGAACAGACAGGAAGGACTCAGGTCAGTTATCCTGGAATACATAGCACCCAAAACAAGAGAGACCTGCCTCAAACAACGTGGAAGGCAAAGATGCCCCCCACCCCCCAAGCTGCCCTCTGACCTTCACACATATGTCCTGGTACACATGCCTACACACACAAGAATAAAAGGAAGAAAGAAATCTGTCATTTAATCTAGCACTTCTATCTGAGCTACTCCTCTGTGCCAGCTACTCCTCTGTCCCAGCTACTCCTTTAGCATTTTCCATTTTCCAATCACTCCCACTTCACAGCAGCCCAGTGAGCCTTTGAGTCTCTACGATGCTCCCTCTCTCTCTGGACATTTCCAGGTGGTCCTGGCAATGCATACCTGTAATCCCAGGGCTCCAGAGGCAGGAGCATGACTGTAAACTTGGGGCCATCTTAAACCTTCTTAAACCAACAAACATCAAGAAACAGGCTGAGGAGATATACCAGTTGGTGACATGCTTGTCATGAAAGCTTAAGGATAAGAGTGCAGTACCGCAGCACTCACAGGAAAGCCAGGATGGGAGTGCAGTACCCCAGCGCTCACGGGAAAGCCAGACACGCGTCCTTAATCCTCACACTGGAGAAGCGGAGACAGGCACATCCCTGGAGCTCACTGGCTGCCTGGGGAATGCATGGTAAGGTGTAGCACAGTTGAGATAGACAGTGGACATTGACATCTGCCCTCCACACACATACACATACCCATGCACACGCCCACGTGTACACAATCAAGTACATATACCACGCAACGGAAAGGGCAGCACCTGGGATGCGGCTCTGTTGCCACAGTGCATGAGTGATGTCTAGGTTGGATCCCAAGCTCTGCAAACACTAAATATGGCAGCATACGCTATAGTCCCAGCACTTGAGAAGTGGAGGCAGGAGGATCACCCCGAGCTACAGAATGAGTTCTGCCTTGAGTCCAGTTTGGACTGGAGACTATCTCAACAATGAAAACAGAACCCATATGTTACAATTCAGTGGTACCCTGGGTTCATTTTCCAGCACAGACAGACAGACATTTTGGAAGCATCCCTACATTGGTCTAGGGGAAGAAATCCAGTTACTTCCCACAGTGGCCAAGCAGGACCTGTCATAAGGTGGCTTTTGTACAGCTCTGTCACCATCTCTCCACTTCACACACCCTGAGCGCCAACCAACATTTCCTGGAGAAGACCCAGCTCGCTCCTCAGCGAGCGGGCTCTTTGCTGCAACCCTCCTCTTTGGAGCAGAGACCCCTCCTTTTTAAACCTTTGCTTATCGTTGTGTTTGAGGTGTGGGCACAGGTGCCATCATGTGTAAATGGAGTCAGTTCCAGGGATTGAACTCAGGTCATCGAGCTTGCCCAGCGCATGGTTTATGTGCTGAGCCATCTTGCTAACCACAGAAACACTCCTGAAGGGGCTGTGCAGAGGCCTCGAGGCTCTAGAGCAGGGGTTTTCAACCCACGGGTGGAGACTCCTTGAGGGGTTGTCGAATGGACATTTCACAAGTGGTTGCCTGTGACCATCAGAGAACACGGATGCTTCCCTAGCAAAACAGTCATGAGAGCTGAACTAAAGCGTCGCTGCATTAGGAAGGTCGAGAAGCACTGCTCTGGAGGCGGCTGAGTGGCTTGAAGAGCCCTCAGAGTTGGCTACACCTGCCCTCTGAAAATGGCTACAGCTTGTGGGGGTTCCCTCCACACCCCTGCCTAACATACTCTTATTTGCCTGCCCAACTCCTAGCTGTCTTTAAAACCCCAGTTGAAATGCCCCTCCTCTGCGAAGTTCTTCTTGGCAATCCAAGTGGGTGTTAACTTCCCTCGCCTGGGAATTCTACAGGCCTTAGGACACTACTTTTATAGCTGACAGCGCGTCATATCTCCTGAAAACACCGCTCAGCGTATGTCAAACACAGCAACCCAATTAGTCTACACAGGAACCAGAAAAGACTTGTGAGGAATATGACGCACAGATTGGCTGAGGCCATCATCCCAGGTCACACAGCAAGCGGCTACAGCATTTGCTCTTCATGCTTCCTGTGGGTCAACTCGGTGCACACTGTTACTGGCTAGAGCATGCCACCAGCCTGGAGGGTTAGGACAGCTGAGTGTCTGTACAAGCCATATACACGTTTAGTTTTAGACAACTGAATGACTACCTCTTGAAGGAGTAAATTCTGGAGTGAGCAAGTGGGTGATATGAAGAATATAGGAGAAAGAAAAATCTGTTTTCTCATGCCAGCTCAGCCATCAATCAGCTCAGAGCAAAGTTGGCCTGCCTCACCTGTAAACATATTCCAAAGATCTCATTGACCAGGTATTTTGTGAGGCTGGCTCATATGGTGTCCCTTCTGTGGCTCCCTAACGTCGGCTGTGTGAATGATGGCCTGGATATACGTTGATGCTCAGGCCACCCCACAAGGACAGGGTGTTAGGACAGCCTACTTCCGTGGCCTCTGGGTGGTTGTCTAACTCCTGGGAGGAAGGCCAGGAAAGGTGTTCTCAGAAGCAGAGTTTCCAGGAGCCACCAGCCAGCAATCATGGTGTATGTGTGTATGTCCATGTATCTGTGTGTTCATGTGTGTGTATGTGTCTGTATGTCTCTGTGTGTGTATCTGTATGTGTGTCTGTAAGTATGTATATGAGCCTATGTGTGTCTCTATGTATCTCTGTGTGTGCCTGTGTGTATGCCTGTGTGTGTCTGTGTGTCTGTGTGTGTGCCTGTATGTATGCCTGTGTGTCTGTGTGTGTCTCTGTGTGTGTCTGTGTCTGTGTATGCCTGTGTGTATGCCTGTGTGTGTCTGTGTGTGTCTGTATGTGTGTCTATATGTGTGCCTGTGTCTGTGTGTTCCTGTGTGTGTCTGTGTGTGTGCCTGTGTATCTCTGTGTGTCTGTGCCTGTGTGTGTCTGTGTGTGTGCCTGTGTGTATGCCTGTGTGTATCTGTGTGTGTGTCTGTGTGTGTGCCTGTGTGTATCTGTGTGTGTGCCTGTGTGTGTGCCTGTGTGTGCCTGTGTGTGTGCCTGTGTATCTCTGTGTGGGCCTGTGTGTGTGCCTGTGTGTATGCCTATGTGTGCCTGTGTGTGTCTGTGTGTGTCTGTGTGTGTGCCTGTGTGTGTCTGTGTGTGTCTGTGTGTGTGCCTGTGTGGGTCTGTGTGTGTGTCTGTGTGCCTGTGTGTGTGCCTGTGTGTATGCCTGTGTGCCTGTGTGTGTGCCTGTGTGTATGCCTGTGTGTGTCTGTGTGTGTCTGTGTGTCTGTGTGTGTGTCTGTGTGTGTCTGTGTGCCTGTGTGTGTGCCTGTGTGTGTCTGTGTGTGTGCCTGTGTGTATGCCTGTGTGTGTTTGTGTGCCTGTGTGTCTGTGTGTGTGTCTATGTGTGTCTGTGTGTGTCTGTGTGTGTTTGTGTGTGTGTGTGCTGTACCCTACCTACCTAAGCACTACTTTCTCCTTGGCCTCTAGCTCTGGTAAAACAGCAAACTGGCCAAGATGCTGCCTGTGAGGATCAGCCTGTGCCTCCATGCGCTGCACTTAAGGGGAGGCTGTCCACATCTCCGAGACGTGGACCAGCCTGTGGCAGCAAGCAGAAGGCAGTCAGTGAGAGCCTTGCAAGGCCATGCCCTTCCCTGCTGTGGCAGGTGCCCCCCCTCAGTGCCTGGGGTGGAGCCCAGCCCAGCTCTGCCAGTCAGAATGTCATGAAACTGGGCCTCAGCACTTCCTCGTCTCCCAGCCTGACAACCCCAGGTAGTTAGGGCCATGGGCATCTCACAGGGGTCAGTGGAAGACATGGGCAGTAAGCCAACTGCTCTGGCAAGGCTGGCTCAGGGAGCCTGGTCAGGAGGGGCACCGCTCCAGGAAGAGTCAGGCTTATTCTCTTCCTTCTCTGTTTCTCCCTTTAAAAAGAGACAAAGAAACCAGAACCCCATGTAGGCCAGGCCGGTCCTTAACTCTGTATATAGCTAGCCAACAGTGGCCTTGAACTCATGATCCTCCTGCCTCTGTATCCCATATGCCAGATTATACACACAAGTCACCATGCCAGC
Source organism: Mastomys coucha (assembly GCF_008632895.1). Taxonomy (NCBI): domain Eukaryota; kingdom Metazoa; phylum Chordata; class Mammalia; order Rodentia; family Muridae; genus Mastomys; species Mastomys coucha. Next base: position 62,105,653 of record NW_022196909.1, on the reverse strand, counting down.
TACTTTCCTTTATGTTTGTGTGTGCACATACTATGGTGAGCTTGCGGAGGTCAGAAGACAACCAGTGGGAATCATTTTTTTCTTTCCACCATATGGACCTCAGGGATCAAATTTAGGTCATCAGATTTGGCAGCAAGTGCCTTTTCCTATTGAGTCATCGTGTAGCCCCTCAGTTTCCTAACAAGTGATTGTATTTCATTCATAATTAAAAAAAAAAACACCCAACATAGTTATGATTCTTAATTGGAGGGTGTTTGGCTCATACTCATAATCCATGCAGGGAGAGTGAGGCAGGAAGACCAGGCCAGACTGGACAACAGAACAAGGCTGTCTTTAAAGTCTAGTCTTTATTATAACTAGAATAAAGCAGACAGATAGTATCATTCGGCCTGGTGGCACATGCCTGTAGTTTCCACTTGGAAGGCAGAAGCAGGGGTATTACTACAAGTTTGAAGCTAGCCTGGGCTACCTATAGAGACCCTTGTCTTGAAATAAAACAAAAACAAAGTATGAGCTGGTTGTATTAACAAACTGCTATAATCCCAGCCCTTGGGAAGCAGAGGCAGGAGGATCAGTGAGTTCAAGGGCCAGCCTGGGCTACATGAAGTTCTGTTTCAAAACAGCAACCTGGCCGGGCGGTGGTGGTGCATGCCTTTAATCCCAGCACTTGGGAGGCAGAGGCAGGCTGATTTCTGAGTTCGAGGCCAGCCTGGTCTACAGAGTGAGTTCCAGGACAGCCAGGACTACACAGAGAAACCCTGTCTCAAAAAACCAAAAAAAAAAAAAGCAGAGGCCAGGCTGCTAAAGCTCAGTGGGTGCCCTGGTGCCCTCCTGCCTCTCAGGACTCAGTGTTCTTGTCTATACTCTATAAAGTGGGGTGAACCCTACCTACCTTGGGATGGTTTGCCTACATCGGCTGAGGCATGCCCACAGGCCCCGAAAATAGGGCAGAGGAGGAAGGTGTTTGCTATCGGGCTCTCCCTTGTGTCTAATCAAAACTCAGTGGGAGGCTGAAGAGACTCCTCCGCTAAGGGTTCCTCCGGAGGAGCCAGTTCAATTGCCAGCACACACGAGGCTGTTACTAAGTTCCAGGGATCCAGTGCTGTCTTCTGGCCTCTGTGGGCAGCAGACACACACACAGCACACAGACTTATATGCAGTCGAAACACACCACAAACTAAAATAAATAAACCTCAAAAAAAAAAAAAGTTAAACAACAACAAAGCCCTCTGTGGGTTAGTAAGAGCCCGAAACTTCAGATGCGGTGCCCAGGGCACAGCCTGTGACTCCTCTGTAGGGATGCTTTGAGGAAATGGGTGTTTCCCTCCTGTCAGGGGCAAGTCACCAAGAATCCTCGGTCCTCGGAAGAGAAGAGAGAGGGAAGGGGGGAAGAAAGGAGAGAGGAAAACACGAATAGAGGAAGTGGCAAGCTAGCCACCCCCCTCGAGTTTTGCCTGATAGTCTGTTGCTCACCCCTGCTATGAGAGCTCAACACTCCATCCCACCCCACTGACCTCCTCTTGCCCTGGTACACACATCCTCATGCCTGGGATTCCTAAGAGTCCAGCCAAGCCCCAAGGGTAGATCCCCAGAGGCTGGACCAGCAGGTGAATGCATGGCTGACCTTGGTGCTGGAGGGCCCTGGTAGTTCTACAGTGCAGCCTGAAAGCCTTCCTTACCAGCCTCCTCCTGAGCCTGTCTGTGCCCTGGACTGGGAGGTGGAGTATGGAGCTCTGAGGGGCATGGAGAGGGAGAAGACCCTGCTCCAGAGTGCTAATCAGGCCTGCTTGGGTCCTCCCTCAAGCCCGTCCAGAGCAGGAGTCACGAGAAGAACTGTACAAGCACCCAAGGTGCTCAACTGAGGGAAGCCCAGCTGGCTGCCACTGGTTTGTGGGGGGCCATGTAGGGGTGTTGGTCAAGGAGAGCACTCGATGCTCAAGACAGGACCTGACTTAGACCTGAGAACAGCTGTGTCCTCCATAGCACCTAGGATCTCTGAATCAGATGGGAGGGCGATTTCAGCTCTAAGCTCAATCGGGCTTCCTTGGTAGACTGCTGGGTAGAGAATTACAGGTGTGGTAGCACATGAAGCCCAGTTCAGCTGAGGCTGTACTCAGCTGCCAGAATGTTTGGGGTGCTGCTTATTCAACATTCAGAAAGCCCCGGGTTCAATTCCCAGCACCAAATGAATCAGGCATGGGAGTGCATGCCTGTAATTCCAGCATTTCAGAGTAGAGGCAGGATGATCTAGAGTTCAAGGCTGTGCTGGCTACATGGCTCAGTAGGTGAAGATCTTGTCAGGAAGCCTGATGACCTGAGTTCAGTCTCCAGGACTCACAGGATGGTAGTTGAAAACTAACTCACACACGTTCCTTGATCACACACACACACACACACACACACACACACACACACAAAGTGAGAGAGAATGAGAGAGAGAGAGAGAGCGAGCAAGGCACAGGAGAGTACACATATATAGGAAATAAACAAATAAATGTATATATATGCATATACATATACATACACATACACACACACATACGTACATATATATGGTCATGCTTAGTGAGTTTGATGCCTGCCTGGCCTACACAGAGAATTCCAGGCCAGCCAGAGTGACATAATAAGAGTTTGTTGAAAGAAGATAGAGAAATTTTAATTAATCACTAAAAGTTTAGGATGCTCATTGGTGACATAAGGAAATCAAGGCTAGCCTGGGATGCACGAGTCCTTGTCTTAAAAAAAAAAATATCTCAGCTGCTTCCCACGTCCTCTTGCTTGCTTGGCTTCCGGAGGCCAGAGCTGTAGGGACCTGGCTGTGCTGGGCCTCTGCCCTAGGTCTCAGCTCTAGCCCTCCCTCCAGGGCAAGGAGTAAACAGGGCCAAAGGAGCAGGTTCCTGACGTCCATAGTGTCTTTCAGAGCTGAATCCACTTTTAACAAATCAACCCTCCTGAGGCAGCCAGGACAGCGCATGCTCATGAGCCCCAGGAGTGAGCCAAGACGCAGCTGTTTTCAGGTGAGGATGAGGGAGTAGCTTTGAGGGACTCTTGTGAATGAAAGGGTCAGGAGACTAGGAAGGGGGTGAACTGCCAGCTCTGACACCTCAGGTTCCACAACCTTTCCGAAATTCAACATCACCTACAAGATCGGTCAGACCCACCCTGCCTCGCTTCTGCCTTGAGTTTAGGGATGTGTTCCCGAGACGTCTGGCTGGGCTCCACGGCAGGGTTGAAGTTGCCTTCAGCTGATTCTTAGAGCTCCCAGGTGATTAAGGACTTAGAGGAAGTGGGCCCAGAGAAGACAGGTCTCTCCTGCAGCTCAGGGATTCCCTCCCCTTGACAGGGCCCGGCCTGTGTGACTCAGAGGGTAGGGCAACCCAGGGAGCTCTCACCGCCCTGGGCACCCCAAGACTTGTCCAGCCAGTTTGCCCATAGTTACCACACGGACATTTAATTTCAAATTTCTCATAAGCATCAGCCCGGGGAAGGCAGGATCAGATGGGGTGCAGAGAAGAGGTCACCATGGACAAGCTTCCGTCAGCTACTGCTGAGGGTCTAGCTCTTAGAAGCATAAGGCATGCTCAGCCTTGAGTTCTGGGCTCCATTTTCCCTAGGAAATAGGGGAAAGGTTGTTCTTCCTGAGGTCTGTGCCAAGGACCCAGCTCCAAGCTCTGCTGCTGCTTTTGTCTTGAGACTGGATCTCTCTGCGTAGCCACCTCGGCTGTCCTGGAACTCACAGAGACCCTCCTGCTTCTGCCTCAAGCACTGAGATTAAAGGTGTGCACCACCAAGCCCACCTCCTCGGCTGCTCTCGTCCAGGGCAAGCCTTCCCTTCCATGGGTCTGGCTTTTTGTTTTTTTAAATGTTGTCACTATTCTTATTACATTTATTTATTTTGTGTACAAGGGTGCACATATGCACAGGTCACATATGTGAAGGTCAGAAGATGACCCTAAAAAGTCATTTCTCGGGGCTGGCGAGATGGCTCAGTGGGTAAGAGCAGTGACTGCTCTTCCGAAGGTCCTGAGTTCGGATCCCAGCAACCACATCGTGGCTCACAACCACCTGTAATGAGATCGGACGCCCTCTTCTGGAGTGTCTGAAGACAGCTACAGTGAATTACGCCAGAGCTAGCAGGGTGGAGCAAGCAGGGCTGGCAGAGGTCCTGAATTCAATTCCCAGCAGCCACACACATGATAGCTCACGTCCATCTGTATAGCTACAGTAGTGTACTCATACACATAAAAATAAATCTTAAAAAAAAAAAGGCATTTCTCTCCCCCTACTGTTCGGGTACAGTGGTTGGACTCGGGTCATTGGTCTGGGCTGCCACGGGGTTCTCTCACAGGCCCAGGTCTCTGTGTTCTTATCCCCACCCCATACCAGGGAGCGAACCCAGCATGCAGTACATGCTAGGAGAGTGCTCCGTTACTGGGCCACACCCCAACTTTTATTTATCCTTATTTAGAAACAAGACCCTATACGTGTAGCCCAGACTCATCCCCAATTTTCAGCTCTCCTCCCTCTGTCTCCTGAGTAGCTGGGATCTCAGGTATGCACCACCATGCTGGCAGTATGTCCCCTCTTGATGACAGCTGAGGCCCTCCCACTTCTGCTGCCTGGTGGCTCTAATCTCAAATCCCCCCTCCGCCCGCCTCCTCTCCCGAGATCAGTGAGGTGGGCTGGCCTGGTAGCCAGAAAGCAACCCTCCTCCAGGAAGAATCGGGATCTGTGTGTCAGGCACGTGTAAGAGCTTGCCACACACCCCCTCCCAGTGCCAGTCTAGTCACATAGCACAGAGAGTCGCTGCTGGGGACATCCTAGAGGACGATTCACAGTAGTAAGCCCTACCAAAGAGCAAAGAAATCAGAGGCCTGGAAAGAACAAGGGTCTGGCCCTCTGTCACTCCACAACCCAAGGAAGGGCTGGGACTGGGGACAGGTACCCGATGGCCAATCCCAGGGCCCAGCCTAGCCTCTGAGGACCCCAAAGGCCTTTGGTTATGGATACTTGAGAAAGTATTTCTTAGAGTAAGGCATCTGAGGGCAACCTCTTTTTGAACCTGTCCCCTGGCTGGCTCTTGAAAGATGAGAGGACATTCAGAAGATACCCAGGCAGGGCTCAAAGACCCTGGCTAGGCTGGTCTCATCCATTTTCCAGGATGATACTGCTTGGTGGCTGCAGGCCTGGGTGGTACTGAGGTGGAAGGGTAAGAAAGGGCCAAGCCCCTTGGAGGTTTAATACCATGCCAGGCAGAAAGGGCAAGGCTCAGGCACTGAGCCCCTCACACCCTGACATGGGACTGGAGGTCTGTACCTGTGAGCCCACACTCGCACCTTGGGCACTGGAGAAAGCCCAGAGCCTACGGAAGGGGCCTGAGATCAGATAAGAAAAAAATAAGCTACTCAACTGACCTTCCCGCAGAGCAGGTGGTGAGCGAGGCTAGAAGCTACTCCACACCTGTAACCTGAAGCAAGATCGGAGCAGCACTTCGGCCAGCCAAGGGGTCTGAATTTGGTGGGGCCTGAGAGTCCTCAGCTAAAACTCTGTTCTCCCTTGTTACTTGTACTGGCTGGTATTGTGTGTCAACTTGACACAGGCTGGAGTTATTACAGAGAAGGGAGCTTCAGCTGGGGAAGTGCCTCCATGAGATCCAGCTGTGGGGCATTTTCTCAATTAGTGATCAAGGGGGTAGGGCCCCTTGTGAGTGGTGCCATCCCTGGGCTGGAAGTCTTGGGTTCTATAAGAGAGCAGGCTGAGCAAGCCAGGGGAAGCAATCCAGTAAGAAACATCTCTCCATGGCCTCTGCATCAGCTCCTGCTTCCTGACCTGCTTGAGTTCCAGTCCTGACTTCCTTTGTGATCAACAGCAATGTGGAAGTAAGCTGAATAAACCCTTTCCTCCCCAACTTGCTTCATGGTCATGATGTTTGTGCAGGAATAGAAACCCTGACTAAGACACCCTTCTATTTCATTAGGGCCTCAAAGGGTCCAAAATCCAGAAGAAGGCACAGGACCAGGGTGGAGAACACCAGACCAGGGAGGTGGGGGTAATTCTGTCAAGGGTCCTGGAAGGGGAAGATGGAGCTGCCAGGTGGGGCATGGAGAGACGGTTAGGGCAGCCTGAGGGGCATTTGGACCTGGGGCTTGGCCTCCGGGAGCTTGGGTCTTGGCTTTGCAGGACAATATGCAAATCACTTCCGGTCTCAGGGCTAGAGCCTCTGAGTTGTGAAGTGGGTGTTTGTGGCAAGCGCTTTGGGAGAGGGTAGCTCTCTGTGTTCATGTATATGATCTTCGGAACTCCATGTTAGCTGTGCTCATCAGGGTGGGTGGGACGGGCAGGCAGCTCTATCTTAGCCAGCACTGAAGGAATGCAGTAAATGTCCCTCCTGGGTTCCGTTCTGGCTCCTTGACTTACCCTGAATCTTCCACAAGCTTCCTGAGGTTCTTCCCAGATTGGGGTGGGAGCAGTAGAGACAGCAGGAAAGACCCAGAATAGGTGGTCGGGAGAAGATGTAAGAGACTGGAGGGGGCCTCACTGACCCTGTCATCCTGGGTCTTAAAGCAGTGGGGGAGGGGCCAGGACGTTAGGAGCTAGTCATTATTCATCAACCAGTCCAGGGATGGGCGCAGCAGCTCCCATACCACCATCTCCAGTATTCGAAATGGGTCAGTGAGGGGGGAGCCTGGAATTCACTTCTAGAAATAGGATGCTAATTTCAATTGGTCATCACCTTGGCCTGGAATTCACTTCTAGAAACAGGATGCTAATTTCAATTGATCATCACCTTGGCCGCAGTAGCCTTGACACACAGTTGTGAGCATTTCCGGAAACCAAGCAGGCAGGATTTTGTTTGTTTGTTTTTTTGTTTTTGTTTTAACCTTCTTGTTGGAAGTGACAATTCTGTGTCTATGTAGCTAAAGATGACCTGGAACTTCTGATCTTCCTGCCTCTGCCTCCCAAGTGCTTCTATCACAGGCTTGCTCAGCCAGTCCTGGTGTTTTGTGATGCTGAGGACTGGATCTAGAGCCTTGTGCAAGCACTTTGCTGACTGAATTACAGCCTCAGCCTCAGAGGTCGCTTTCAAACAGAAAAGATGCGACCTGAAAGGCGTGGCTGTCAGTCTGTTGGCTGTTTTGAGACAGGGTCTCACGTAGCCAAAGACAACAGCTTTCCATCTCCCTCCCAAATGCTGGGGCTGAGGGGCAGCACCTCCACACTCAGCCTGCGTTTGTTTTTATTACTGGGAAATGAACCCAGGGCATTTCGTTCTTCCTTTCTAGTTTTTAATTTTCCTTTGCTTTTTAGGCCTTTTGGAGACATGGTCCCACCTAGTCCAGGCTGATAGGCCAGGCTGAAAGGCCAGGCTGCCCTTGAGCTCCGGATCTTCCAGCCTCCACCTCCCAGGTACTGGGGTTGTAGGTATGAACTTCTACATAAGATATTTTCTTTCCTATTTTTAATAGAGCCCTTTAAAACCACACGGGAGTCTTTGGTGGAACAGCCTTAAGAGAACAGAACCATTTGTCCAATGGTTCTTTTTACATTCACTTATTTGTTTTGCATGGGGGAGAGGCAGCACGTGCTACAGCCTGAGTGTGCAGGTCAGCCGGCTGGTTGCAGGAATCTGTTCTCTCTTTTCACCATGGGTTCTGGGGAATCAAACTTAAATCATCAGGTTTGGTGGCAAGCACCTTTGCCTACTAAGCCATCTTGCCAGCACTCCTAAGTGGTTTCTTTGGGGTCTCTTTTACTTATCAAAGAGCAAAATCCTGACTATGGCCTTTAAACCATTTATTTGGGGTTGGTGAGGTGACTTACTATTCTTCCAGAGGGGACCCATATTCGATTCCCAGCATCCGCACGGCTACTCACAAGTGCCTGTAATTCTGCCTGGAGAACTTCTGATAACTCCTTCTGGCCTCTGTGGCCACTGCACATACATGGTGTGGAGGCATACATAAAGGCTGAACACTCATACGCATTACATATATTAAGATGTTTGCTTTGCTTGGTGAAATTGTAATACCAGCACTTGGGAAGCAGAGGCAGGAAAATCACTGAGAGATTCGGGGCTAGCCAGGGCTAGCAAAATCTTATCTTGGAACAAAAGATAAGAGCTTTTGGTTTCCTGTAGTTTCATAAACACAAACGAATCTGTCTCAAATGCTCTTCCCCCAAGTGTCACAACTATCCATCCTATGAGGAAGTTCAGGTTCTGCCTCTTCCAGGAAGCTCTTCTTGCCCATCCCTTGCAAATACACTGGCTGCCTCTGCCTGGCCAATGCTCTGATGGGCAGCATCTCCTAGAGCGGGCACGGAGCACTTTGAAAACAGCAGTGCCAACTACATCATCCCTGCATCCAGGATCTGGTAGGCAGGAAACCAGTGGCCATCAGGGATAAGGAAAAAAAAACAAACAAACTCCTGCCATGCTCAAGTTGGCCCCCACCACTGGGTGCCTCTCCTGATCTCAAGCTTCCTGCTATAAGTCTCAGCCCTGCCTCCTCCCAGCAGCCTACCTGATTGGCATCAGGAAGGAAGGGAGTGGACAGTGGGCGAGGCGGATGTGGCAGACCTGCTCCATTTTTGGCAGGCGAGGTATCCTACCTGGAACAGACTCTGGGCACTGAGCATACTCACCAGAGGAATGAAAGTCAGCAGGGGCCGGACTCGTGGCCGGGCTTTCAGTGTGGCTGTTCCCGATTCGCTCACAGTGTTGAACCGATTGTCTCCATAATAGATCCCATCTATGGAGGGCAGAGAGGGGCACAGTGAGCTGGGGGTCAAAGAAGGGGACCAGGCCACCTGCAGATTCCAGCGAGGAAACCAAGCCTTGGGGTTGCCAGCTCTGATGCTCTAACACAGTGAGATTCCATGGTTGTGGCAATAGGATTGCTTGTGGCAATGCCGAGGTCGCATTGTGGAGCAGACTTGGGGTGGTCCCTGAGGCTTTGGTCCACTACCGCCATCACTCTGCAGACACCCTCTGGTACATACACCCTTCCAGACCTCCCTCCACATTCACACAGCACTGGGGGAAGCTTATCTCTGACATTTCTCTCAAGTGTTTGCATTGCTAATCTGGAATAAGCAGAGCAAAGGCATCTGCTGTCCCATGGCCAGCACCTTGGCTCTTGGACCCCTCTAGGTCAAGTAATTCCTGACCCCAACCTACCACTATCAATGTGTGTCCCTGTCCCTGTCCTAGTCTGTGTGCATGTGTCCATGTGTGTCTCTGTGTATCTGCGTGTGTGTGTGTGTGTGTATGTGTGTCCGTGTGTGTGCCCATGTCCGTGTCCATGTGTGTGTGCACCATCTTGCTTCAGTGTACCCTTGACTGCAGAATATAGAGAGAGCAAAAGAATTAGTGCAGCAAAAATACATTTAAAAAATCCCAGCTCTGCTGGGCTGTAGTGGCGCACGCCTTTAATCCCAGCACTTGGGAGGCAGAGGCAGACGGATTTCTGAGTTCAAGGCCAGCCTGGTCTACAGAGTGAGTTCCAGGACAGCCAGGGCTACACAGAGAAACCTGGTCTTGGAAAAAAAAAAATCCCAGCTCTGACACTGGTTGTACTCATTGTTTAACCTCCCCAAACCTTAGTTGTCCTATCTGCCCGACGGAAGTGACAGTGTCAACTTTATATATCAGCTGTTGGGTATACATGTGGCCAGTACACACAGAGGGACTGAACTAATGTGATCCCTAACCCGAGGGAAGATGACACAGAATAGACCAGACCCCTCCAGGCTCCTCCAGATCCTGCTCTGGGCCGTATCTAAAGCCACGGACCTGTGAATCGCAATGTTCCTGTTCTCAACCAGTCTCTCTCATGACCTTTGACACCACTGATAAGAATTCACCATTTCCTCCCACGTTTGTGCGTACTGTCACATTCACAGGCCTCCTGCTTTGTGGGTCATAAGTACAGAAGGATATTGCTCTATTTAACAGACCTGAGGGAATGAGGGACCTTCTTCTCTCCAGCCAAAGAGGAAAGAGGTCAGAATCGAAATTAAATAAAGCCCAGTGTAGTGGTACACGCCTTTAATCCCAGAACTCAAGAGGCAGAAGCAGGCTAGCCAAGTCTACATAGTGATACCCTGTCCAAAATAGATAAATCCCAATTAACCAGAATCCCGTTGCCGTTTAGATGGAAACAACCTCACACGTTTTTAGGAGGAAATTACAAGAAAGATTACAATCATTTATTCAAAAGAGACTGAACCAGGCTGGTGGGCTGACTCTCTGGGTAAAGCTGCATTGCTCCCTGACCCTGTTGACCTGAGTTCCATCCCCAGGACCCCACAGTGAAAAGAAAGAACCAGCTCTTCAAACTCTCCTCTGATCTTCATGCAAGTGACCTGGTATGTGTGCGCACACACATACACAAATACCACATAAATAATATAAATTTAAGATTTAAAAAAAATGTAATTTTAAAAGGGAGACTGGGCTAGGCAGGGAGGCTCTTGGTGCACCCACCTTTACCCATAGCCAAACGCCTCCAGAAGAACACAGGGTTTCGGAGGTGCTAAGGGTACCCAGCAATGGGAGGTAGCAGAGACTTTACATCCCCCCAGGGGTCCCCAAATAACAGCTCCACGGTGCCCACCATTATTCTGGAGCACTAGAGTGAACATCATCTCCCGGTCTGTAGACACAGACCGTGGGCATCACGAAGCAGAGAAGCTGACTGCCAGAGCCCACCAGTGGCTAGAACAGAGGCTATTCTAAGCCCAACCCCCTCGTGTGCCCGAGAGGATGGGCATTTTGTCTCCACCTTCTCACAGGCCCCGACCCAGCTTTGATTCCTGGACACTGTTGCTGGCATTGGTCTGTGGTGGTTTCACCTCTCAAGTTGGTGCCCGAGGGACTGATGACACGGGAATGCTAGGAGCTCAAAGCCAGCTTAGGCTATGCAGTGACTTCTAGGGTAGTCTGGGCTACACTGAGACCTTGTCTCAAAAATGGCTTAGTGGGGAAAAGTACCAATGGGCAAGACTCACACCTGGACCCACAGCACACATGTATACATATATATGTATACACACACACACACACACACACACACACACACACACATAGTATGAGAAAGAGAAAGAGAAAGAGAGACTCCTTATATAGCTCTGATGTGAAACCCAAAGAGACCCACCTGCTCTGCCCTGTTAGTGCTGTATCATCAGGCAACTCTACCTGGAAGGGACCAGTGGGCAGGCTGACAGGCTCGGTCCAGGCCCTCCTCCACCTAAGTGTCAATCTCTGCTAAGTGAGGGTCAGCATCAGCTGTATGGCTACCACAAGCCAGGCCTTTTTCTTTTTTAAGATTTATTTATTTATTATTTTATGTATATAAGTGCACTGTAGCTGTACAGATGGTTGTGAGCCTTCATGTGGTTGTTGGGAATTGAATTTAGGACCTCTGCTCGCTCCAGTCAGCCCAGCTCGCTCAGTCCCTCCTCGCTCCAGCCCAAAGATTGATTTATTATTATAAATAAGTACACTGTAGCTGTCTTCAGGCACACCAGAAGAGGGTGTCAGATCTCATTACGGAAGGTTGTGAGCCACCATGTGGTTGCTGGGTTTGAACTCAGGACCTTCAGAGTGCTCTTAACGGCTGAGCCATCTTGCCAGCCCCCAAGCCAGGTCTTTCAAGAGCTCAAGGTCAAATTGGTTTTTTTTCTCCCCAGACTCAAGGTCAAGAACCAAAACTACATAGAATGTCAGAAGCCCTCCCAAGTGGGGTTTCCTCTTGAAGTAGCTGAACTCTGTAGATCAGAGTCAAGAACATGGAGTGGGCCTTCCCGAAAAGCAGCCCCTCTACAGGCCGGGGAGAGACAGGAGGAGGTGAGGGGTGCCTGGAAGGAGGGTGGATAGGCTCAGTCAGAAAGCCAGGCCCTGTCTGCTTGCTGCAAGGGGCTGTGTGTCAGAAGCTCCGAAAGTCACGCGTGCCCCGGCTGGGGGTCAGGGTGGGGGGCGGGCAGGAAGGCTTTGGAAGGCCAGAAAGGGCAAAGACCTACACTCAGGGACAAGTTCCGGAGGAACTTTTTAGGAGTGTCCAGAGATGCTGAGAGCCTGTGAGCAAGGTGTGACCAAGGGTTGGGAAGCTGGCCCAGGTAAAGGATCTGGCTGCCAAGCTGAGATTCATCCCTGGAACCCACATGGGAGAAGGGGAGAATTGACTGCTGCAGATGCTCTTTACGCCACACAATAGCACTGAGGACACACACACACACACACACACACACACACACACACACACACACCACTAAATCAAATGTAATTTTTAAAAAAAAAGCCCAAGGAATCACAAGTACATTATCATCACCATCCTCATCATCACTGACTTCTCCCCCTCCTTCCCTTTCCCCCTGCTCAGAGGCTTTGAGCCTGAATCAGGCCACATCCCATGTAAACTATAGGGACACCTGTGCCCAGGGTAGGAGCCGCTAGGAGGGAATGGCCTCTTGCTTTCTTGTCACGATTCATCGTGAGCTCATGAGGCTTGGGGCTGCCTTCTTGGCACATGGAAGAACCGAGGCCCACGGTGGAGGAGGAGTCCCTGAGATCCGTGTATCTGTTACCACAGAACTCAGGTTGAAAGCCTTTTGGTAAAATGCTTTCTGTTCCCCGGGCCAAAATCTCTGGTGATGGATCTCAAGATATTTTGGGACAGTGACTTAGGCTTGTATTTTCTAAACCCCAAATCTGTCCATAGTAGCAAGAAAATCAATCGATAGATTAATGGCTAACATTGGGCTTATATTAAGCATGTACTACGACCTGCATACTTCTTTTCTTTAAGAAAAGTCTTGCTGAGCCGGGCGGTGGTGGCGCACGCCTTTAATCCCAGCACTTGGGAGGCAGAGGCAGGCGGATTTCTGAGTTTGAGGCCAGCCTGGTCTACAGAGTGAGTTCCAGGACAGCCAGGGCTATATAGAGAAACCCTGTCTCAAAAAAACCTAAACCAAAAAAAAAAAAAAAAAAGGTCTTGCTCTAGCCCAGGCTGGCCCATACCTTACTGGTTTGAGCTACCCTGCCTGGTGTAGGTATTATTCTCTATCTTACAGTCCTAGCAATTGAACCCAAGCCTTGTGTTTTCTAGGAAATCACTCCGCTTCCCACCAGAGCCATAGTACACGCCAGGCTCTCCTCCTGCTCTGAGCTCTCACATGCCCTGTAGGGGAAATGCTTTGTGTGTGTTAGTGTGTGTGCGTGTGTGCATGTGTGTGTGCATGTGTGTGCTCGAGCGTGTGTGCATGGGTGGGTGTGTGCGTGAGTGTACGTGTGTGCAAGCATGTGCATGTGTTGTGTGTGTGCGTGTGTGCCATATCATGTATGTGGAGATCAGAGGACAACTTTGCTGAATTCGTTTTCTCCTCCGACCTTTACATGGATTCTAGGGGCTGAACAGAAGTGAAACCTTTCCCCAGTGAGCCATCTTGCTAGCCAGGGGAAATACTTGAGAGTCTTCATTTTGATAAGGAACCTGAAGGAGGAAGAGGTCATATGGCCACGGTACCACATCTGGCCAACAGAAGGGGCCAGTACTCAAAGGCCAGCAACATGACTGGAGTCTGATCCCTCTGGTCACAGCCAGCATGGCGGCGGAAGAATGCAGAGTTTGAGGGTCTCCTCCTGTAGTTGATGCAGTCCACAGGAGGACCTAGGAAGTACTTCTGGGCTCACACTCAATTGCTCTAGGCAATACCTATGAACTTCCGGCACTTTCTCAGGCTTAGTTTCCCTACCTGTAAAATGGGGACAATGACTCCTATGTTGTAGGAAGCCTACCAGGCTCATGGCGGTGAGGCCATGGGTGGGGGGTAAGAGCAGAGCTAGAGAGCCCCAAACTGTCAGGACCACCTGCCCAGTGACCTCTGGAGTACTGGCCACAGATCTACTGTATTTGAAGTGCTAAGGAGGAATGGAGTCTTAGCTTAGGAAATGTGTGGCTTTGACCCAGAGTAACTTGGAACCCTCCAACTTGCCTCCCCTGCTTCCACCACACCGCAGACATAGACTGGGGCCCAGTACATGGGGCGGGAAGGTGGTAAGGCCCGTTTCCCACCGCTGGAGCAGCACAGGCTTTCCAGGACAGCAGCAAGGGGCGGCCATGAGAATGTGGCCCACAAAGGACATTAATGAGGCCCTTCCTCGCTAATTAGCAGGTTCACATGACAGGAACCTGAAAAGGCCAGTTTGTTCCAGCAAGCCCTAGCAGGCCTGACCTAAGCACCCAGAGAGAGGCCTGCCTTTGTCCAAGGGCAGTGGGGACACTAAAGTGTCAGCTGGAGTGGAATGGAGATAGGGCGGTGGGGCCCAGGGCAGAGGAAGTGACACATAGTGGCATCTCAAAGGACACCAGTCTTAGCGCAGGGCCTGAAGAGGGCAAAGGTAACCCTTTCACTCTCTGGGGAAGCCTTGTGTCTCGGGGCCCAGAGCAGCCCCATGAAGTCACCTGAAACTTGCTAGCTACTCTGAACCTCACCCGAACCTGTCAAATCAGGAACTTCTCTTAACAAGAGCCTCCTGACCGTGCGCACTTTGATGCTTCCCCCTCAGCACAAAGAGGAGTCTTGATTCGGGAAGCTACAGGATAATAGACGGGCTTCACAAGCTCAGGTGGGGCTGGTGGGAGGGCTAGAATTCAGGTTAGGGGTGTATTCCACCGGACAGCACTGCCTAACTCGGGGTTCTATCACTGACACCTCAGGAGAAAGAAAAACCGATATGTCATTATTAACTTCTAGGCTGCAGCTGTCTGCAGGGTCAAAGAGCCTCTGCTTTCTGGGTTAGCAAAAAGAGGGACTTCCATAATGGGGCCACAGTGAGGGTTAGAGAGACAGGGTTAGAGAGTGTATGTGTGTGTGGTACATGTGCGAGGTGTGGAGTGTGTGGTGTGGAGTGTGGTGTATGTATGTGGTGTATGAGGTGTGTTTGGTGTATGTGGGGTGTATGTGTGGTGTGTGGTATGAGTGTGGTGTGTGTGGGGTATGTGTGTGTTGTGAGTATGTGGTGTATGTTTGGTGTGTGTGGGGTATGTGTGTGTGTGTGTGTGTGTGTAAGGGTGCGGAGGTGGGGGATGCCACACCACCAGGAAACCACAGCCTGTCTTTAACAGCACACCTCCAGGGTGTGTTTACCCTGTGACAGGAGTGTAAACAAGTCCTTCACACCAGCTTGCTATAAATCAGTGATAGCCCAGCTTTGTCTGGACCTAGGCTCAGCTCTGGGAGAGTCATGGCCTGGTATGCAAAGTGTGTGCGGCCTGGAGAGAGAGCCTCAGGAAGAAGGGTGCTAGCCAGCAGCCATCATAGGGAATGCTGCTAAGGAGGGAGTCACAGTTCGGCACACATTCATTTCCAGCCTGCTGCGCGCCCTGCAGGGGTCCTCGGGAGAAAGCCAACAGCTCCGCTCCAGAAAGGGAAGGAAATCCGAAGAATCCTCAGAGCCTCTGGTACAAAGAACCACCTTGGAATGAGGCACGTAGGGAATGCTAGCCCAGCGGCTGGCCTGAGAAATTTGCATCTGACGTGTGTCTGACGGCTCTGCACGGAAAGCACTGTTCTTTTGGTAGAACTGGGCAGGAGAGTCCCCGCTTCCCATCACTAGGACAGGGAGGATCAGCAGCAGGCAAAGGACTGAATGAACTAAGAGGCCATCAAGAAGTACAGTTAAGTAGCTGGACGCTTGGGCAACTTGGCTGTGGCAGCTCCAGCAGCTGCTTTTGTGGCCCTGTCTCTTATCAAAAGAGACTACAAAGACCTGGGAAGATTCGAATCTGTCTTCTTAAGTGCTTAAAAGACAATCGCACAGCCTTTTGAAACTCTTGTTTGAGTGGCAAAAGACTTAATTAAGGTTGTGATTGCATTCAGTAGGGCTATAATCATCAGATACACGGTCTAGAAAAATTTACCCATCACCCCCTGCGCCTGTTTGCATTTTATCTGCACCCAGCCTTCCCTGTGCAAACAGACTGGGACCCGGGACGTGGCTGTAGCCACACACCGGGCAAACTCAATTTTTTTCACATACCCGGACATCGATTTCTGGCTACCCCCATCCCCATCCACCACTTGTCGCCCCCCAGCACTGGGAACCAGGTAGAAGGTCACAGTCCGCTGGGGCCTTTAGAGCTGGAATGCCCCGCCCCTTTGAAACCTCAGGGTGGCCTCTTCATGCCTATTTCCTTTGAGTACCGCCACCTGAGGACACGGAAATGAAGTGGGCAGGGACAGGCAAAGTTCAGCATGAGAATGAGCCAGGCACAGTGGCACATACTTGTGGTCCCAGCTATTAGAAGGCTGAGGCAGGAAGATCAATGGAGTCCAGGAGTTCAGGGCCACCCCGGGCAACATAGCAGGTCAGCAGAAAGCTGCAATGATTTGAGTGTAATAAACTGATTTAGAAACCTGGAGAACGCTGGGCAGCAGCTACTTTAGATTTTAACAGTCTCCGCAGCTACTTAACGCCTCATTGAAGCAGTTTGTTTCCTTTTGTGTCTTCAAAGCTTGCTATATATATATGGCCACAGGCAGTCTAAGTCAGCTGTTTTCAACCTATGGGTCGAGACTCCTTTGGGGTTGCATATCAGAGATCCAGTATATCAGATATTTACATTACAAATCATAACACTAGCAAAATTACAGTCATGTAGTAGCAACAAGACACTTTTATGGCTGGGGGGGCGGGCACCACCACATGAGGAACTGTACAAAGGGTCCCGGCCTTGGGAAGGTTGAGGAGCATTGCTCTAAGACCTCTCAGTACTAGACCCACAACAGCAAACACTGAGTTCCCAGGACCGAGAGGTAAGGCTGGCCTACCCACTGCCGTCCCAGAATCCCCATTGCCAGCTGCTTCCTTCCTCAGCCCCACAAGCAGCAAGGAGGAGCTGCCTGTGAGCACCCCAGGGAGCACTGGAGAACACAGGAGAGCCAGCCTGCTGTCCACCTCCCCAAACCCCAGCCCAGCGCGCACACACAACCAAGCTGAGTCAGCTGAAGGCCCAGCCCTGCCCCTGGGACAGGGAGAAGCTGTCCCCTAGACTCCTGCCCTGCCTAGACTGGTAAGAGCTGGCAGGATACCTCATCCTCTTCTCTCTCCAGGCCCGATTCCTACCAAATCATCTGTGCACAATAAGGAGGAAATGTGAAGAGGCTGTTCTGAGACACTTTGAAGAGAAGGGGTGTGTGTGGAGACTCCCTAGTCCAGTTCACCCCCAAATCCCTCCCTCCAGAGTAAAGTCAGAAAGCCTGCTAACAGTCGGGCTCTGCCTGGGTCCAGATGTTGGCTCTCTCGCCAGCAAGACTCTGGGGTTCTGGAAATTCTACCAACCACTTGCTTGGTGGTGACAGCTACACAGGTTGGGTGTCTACTGAAGAGCATCTGTTCGGACCTGCCAGGAAAATCGCAGCTCTACCATTTAAATCTTGTGGTCTTGGACCAGTTCTGTAGCATCCCTGCTCCTTGGCATTCTCACCCAGAAAGCCAATAATAGTATCTTACACTGGACAGAAACTCAGTGAGTCAAAGATCAAACGTTTTAGGAGAGTTTGCACCTAGGAAAGGGTGGGTGACAGATTGCTATTTATGTCTTCCTTCAGGCCAAGGAAGGTGTTGGGGCATCCCAGAGTACTCTTGGGGTTCACTTGCCTGCACTGGTATCTTCTTTGTCTAGACACGCCCCCACTTGGTCCTGCTCTCTGCCCCATTACTGAAACCTACACTCTGCCAGGGACAGCCTTCCCTCTCCACTCTGAGGCTAGGTCTCCTCAGAAATACTATTTCTCTCTCTCTCTCATGCACTGTCTTACAGCAGAGGCCCCCAAAGGGCGGGAGGACACACTCTTAGTTTTGCCTGACTGCTGGTGGGAGATCTTTAGGTCAGGGAGAGGTGACATCTTGTTCTTGCCCTGGCCCCCAATGTAGTCATTTGGGTGCTGAACAGAACTCCAAGGACCAATGGAGGAGGCAGCATCTCCTGTGGCCTAGCATAGTGGCCAGAAAGGCGATGAGGAAGGCAGGTAGACCAAGGGAGTGATTGGTGACATACCCCTGTCTCCCTCTTCAGACACCAGAAGCATGGATCAAAAACAAGAAGTGAATACCTGTCCCCCATTTTCCCGGAGTTCCCCTCAGTTAAAAGTGTATAAACTGTAGATTGACTGAAGAGACAGGGTGTCCCATAGCCAGAGCTGGGGCAGGGCCAATTTATTCCCTGTAGTATGTCCCTGGCAAAGACATACCACCCTTGATTCAAAGGGTTCGGGCTCTCCTGTCCCACCAACTCTTCAGTCTGAGACCATAGACATCCTAGACCCAAGAGGACCTGGCAAGATCCTGTGACACACAGCCCCCTTCACTCCCCACCCCCAACCAAACTAAACAAAGCTAATTTGATGTCGCAAATGGCTGGCAACCTGCTAACAGTGGCCAGCGTCGCTGACTTCTCCTTTCTCAAACAGAGCGAAGGACAAGGGCACCTGAGGCAGGCTCTGTCTGTGGGATAGAGGAAGCGGAAAGGGCTAGGGCCAGATGTCTAGATCTCGGTAACACTTCTGACTCAGAATTCGGATATGCGGTGGGGTAGGAGACACAGCAGAGATGGCCACACAAACAAAAACGTCACCAAAGGTTGTGAAGGGGGCCGGGGACGGCAGGTAAGGGCGGCCAGGATCTCCGGCCTCGCTTCAGGGGTCCCCTGCACCTCTCTTACTCGGGCTGTCGCACCTCCTCCCCCTTCCCAGCATCTCCTCGGCCGGTCCACAGGTTCCAACGCGTCCCTGCCCCTGCCCGCCTTCTCAGCGCCCAAGTGACGCCAGAGCCAGGAGGGAAGAGGCGCCACGGGAAACTCTCCCTGGTTTTTTTCCCCACCCCGGGGTGCACTCACCAAAGTCCCTGGTCCCTTCCTCTTGGGCCTCTTGGGTGAAAATCCAGGGTGGGTTGGTGGCGTAGAGGGACGTGGTGGAGGGGTGGGAATGCTTCTTCCCAAAGAGTTTGCTGAAAGTGCCCTGCATGGTCTGGTTCTTTTTCATGCTGCTGCAGGCCGATCTGTCCCCGAGGGAAGGACCTTCCGTCCCTCGCCCAGTCCTGCCCCAGACTGAACCCCGCAGCGTCTTCCCAGGGGACACTAGCAGGCCATGGCCCCCTGCCGCACTCCCCGCCCGCGCACCCGGCGACAGGTGGTGCGGGCGCCGCCGCCGCTCGCCTGGAAATGCGAGCTACCTGGCCAGGTAAGAGGCTGCCGCCCGGAGCCGGCCCCGCCCCGCCCCGCCGCCCGACTCCCCGGGCCACATTCCTGCCTCCTTCCACAACAGCCCATTGTCGGCATGGTGAGCTGCTCAGAGGACCTCGCCCGGCCCACGCCCTACCCTGCCGGGGAGCAGAGCCGTCCCCTGCCGCGGGTTCCCCACGGGTACGCCCAGTCCACCCCTACTTTTTCCTGGACCAGGAAAGGCCCAAGGCGAGTTCCTTGCTTCTGTGAACCCTTCCCGAGCAGATCAGGGTGGACAGCTTAGAAATGACTCTTGTGTCCCAGAAAAAGTACCTGCCTGGCCGAGCTAGCATTGCCCAGAGCATCCTGTGGGTCCTCTGACATCTGGGAGGGAGACTGCGATGAATACAAGCGATGCCTGTAAAATAGCAAAAAGGTTGCAAGCGGGGCCAGCTTGGTCTACACAGGAAGTTACAGGCCAGCTAGAGTTAAGAAATTTCTGGCTGGGCAGTGGTAGCGCACATCTTTAATCCCAGCACTTGGGAGGCAGAGGCAGGCTAATTTCTGAGTTCGAGGCCAGCCTGGTCTATAGAGTGAGTTCCAGGACAGCCAGGGCTATACAGAGAAACCCTGTCTCAAAAAACCAGAAAGAGGGCTGGCGAGATGGCTCAGCGGGTAAGAGCACTGACTGCTCTTCTAAATGTCCTGAGTTCAAATCCCAGCAAGCACATGGTGGCTCACAACCATCCATAATGAGATCTAACTCCTTCTGGTGTGTCAGAAGAAAGCTACAGTGTGCTTATGTATAATAATAAATAAATCTTTAAAAAAAAAAAAAAAACAGAAGCCGGGCGGTGGTGGCGCACGCCTTTAATCCTAGCACTTGGGAGGCAGAGGCAGGCGGATTTCTGAGTTCGAGGCCAGCCTGGTCTACAGAGTGAGTACCAGGACAACCGGGGCTACAGAGAGAAACCCTGTCTCGAAAAACCAAAGAAAAAAAACCAGAAAGAGGAAAAAAAAAGAAATTTCTGTACCATTAGAGAACACAGGAAGAAACTATCCTCATGGTTAGGGCTCTATATACATTAATATATTAATATGCAAATATATTAAATATAACATATTTAATATATTATATATTTGGTATTATTTATATTGTATATATTAAAATAATGTATTTAATATATGTGTATACTTAGAGAAACCTTGCCATAAATGTCATATACATGTATGTATGTATGTATTTATCTATCTATGGCAGGGTCTCTCTATTATGTAGCCATTGCTGTCCTGAAATGTGTAGACCAGGCTGGCCTTGAACTTATGACTATCCTGCCTCTCTTCCAAGTGCTGGGATTAAATGCTTGGACCACCAAGGCCAGTTTAGTGGGGGTTTTGTTTTGTTTTTTTATTTTAAAGATTTATTTATTTTATGTATATGAGTACACTGTAGCTGTACAGATGGCCATGAGTTATCATGTGTGTGGGTGCTGGGAACTGAACTCAGGACCTCTGCCGGCCCCACTCGAGCGCACCCCCCCCACCCCCACACGCTCTGGTGTAATTCACTGTAGCTGTCTTCAGACACACCAGAAGAGGGAGTCAGATCTCATTACGGGTGGTTGTGAGCCACCATGTGGTTGCTGGGATCTGAACTCAGGACCTTCAGAAGAGCAGTCAGTGCTCTTAACCACTGAGCCATCTCGTCAGCCCCAGTTTAGTGTATTTTTAATGAAATAAAATTTAGTCTTTGGCAGTTCTATGCATGTATCTTGAGCACATCCATGCAAACTGCCCCCATGCCCCTCCTTCCCATCCTTATCTCTTCATTCTCTTCCTCTCCCCCTCCCTTCCTCTCTCCCTCTTTCCCTTTAAATCTACTGGGTCTAGTTAGCACTGCCTATCAGAAAGTGACTGATCTTATCGGCCTGATCCTGGGTGGATAACCACATTGTAGTCAGTTTTAGAACATAATGACCATGTCATGCCCTGAACACAGCACTGGAAAATTTGGTATTTCATAGATACCAGATTCTTCTTTCTTGGAATATTCTTTTGCGACAAGGTGCTACTGTGTAGCTCTGGCTGGCATGAAACTTCCTATATAGACTAACCTGGCTTTGAATTCATGGAGATCTGTCTGCCTTTGCTCCCAAGTACTGGGATTAAAGGTGTACTGCATGCCTGACTATGCATGTAATTTTTAAAAACCAGATTTGGGGGGCTGAAGAGATGGCTCAGAAGTAGAGAGCCCTGGCTGTCCTTTCAGAGGACCTAAGTTCAGTTCTCCTAAGTGGCAGTGGGTAATGATCTGTAATTCCAGTTATAGGGGATCAGATGTCACTTTCTGGCTTCTGTGTGCACTGCACATATACAGGCAAATATACACATAAAATTTAAAAATATATTTTTTGAGACAGAGTCTGACAGTACAGCTGTGGTTGGCCTTGGACTCACAGAGACCCACCTGCCTCTACCTTCAGAGGATTAAAGACATGTGCCACCAGGTTAGGCAATAAAGTTTTATTATTATATACGCATGAGTGTTTCATCTGCATGTATACATATGACTCACATGATTGCTGGGTGCCCTCAGAGGGTAGTGGGACTTGAACCCAAGTCTTCTGCAAGAACAAATGTGCTTA
Organism: Mastomys coucha; assembly: GCF_008632895.1. Classification (NCBI taxonomy): domain Eukaryota; kingdom Metazoa; phylum Chordata; class Mammalia; order Rodentia; family Muridae; genus Mastomys; species Mastomys coucha. The sequence goes on along the minus strand of NW_022196909.1, from coordinate 62,083,788 downwards.
ACCTCAGAGCCAATTCTCCAGCCCCATGAATAAAACCTTAAAAAACATATTTGGAGGACTGGTGAGATGGCTCAGCGGGTAAGAGCACGGACTGCTCTTCTGAAGGTCCTGAGTTCGGATCCCAGCAACCACATGGTGGCTCACAACCACCCGTAATGAGACTGGACACCCTCTTCTGGTGCATCTGAAGACAGCTACTGTGAATTAAGCCGGAGCGAGCGGGGCCAGCAGAGGTCTTGAGTTTCAGTTCCCAGCAGCCACACACATGATAGCTCATGGCCATCAGTACAGCTACAGTGTACTCATACACATAAAATAAATAAAGTAAATCTTTAAAAAAAAAAAAAAACATATTTGGAGCCAGCCTAGTGGTTCAGCCTCGTAATTCCAGCTATTTAGGCTGAAGTAGGAGGGTGTCAAGTTCAGGACTGCCTGAATTACATAGCTAGTTCAAGTCTAGTCAGGGCAATTTAGCAAGACTCTATCTCAAAACATTAAAATAAATAAGAAAATAAGATAGGGGTGTAGCTTAGTGCAAGGCTGTGAGTTCAGTCCCTAGTTGCTCTATATAGCCCAGGCTGTCCTGGAACTCACTGTATAGACCAGCTGGCTTCTAGCTCATAGAGATCCTTCTCCTTCTGCCTCCCCAGTGCTGGGTTTAAAGGTGTGCACCACCATATCTGGCTAATAAATATAATTTTAAAAATTAAAAAGTCAGAAGCAGGTGGATCTCTGTGAGTTCAAAGCCAGTCTGGTTTATGGAGTGAGTTCCATGACAGCCAAGGCTACACAGAGAAACCCCATCTCAAAAACAAACAAACAAAAACTACATTTGGGCTGGATAGATGGCTCAGCAGGTTAAGAGCACTGTCTGCTCTTCCAGAGGTCCTGAGTTCAATTCCCAGCAACCACATGGTGGCCCACAACCATCTATAATGGGATCTGATGCCCTCTTCTGTCATGCAGGCATACATGCACATAGAGTATTCACATACATAAATAAATCTTTAAAAAACAAAACCAAAAACAAATCAGTCAGTGGTGATGGTATCTGACTTCTAAGTGTTCCTCAACACACGTGTACATGTATACACCTCACAAATGTACACACAAAGAAATATCACAGTAACACACAATTATCATGCACTTGCCAGTCCATATTAAAGTAGTCTTTCTCCCTCAAATGTCACTTACTATTTCAGTTCTTTGCCCACAGCACAGCCAAGAGCCACATGTTGCTTCTTCCTCTCCTGTCACTTAAATAACTTCTCAGGTTAACAGTTCCCTGTCTGTTTGCTTCCCATGATAGCGACATTTCTGAGAAGTCTTGTTCAACTTCAAGAGATGAGAGGAGCCATGCTCTTGGGGTTTGCCACGGTGCAGACATCGTTTTCCAGGTAAACCAGATGGCCAGAGTGGAATACCACTTTTTTTGGTAGTGCTGGGAATAGACCCCAGGACCTCAAATATGTTAGGAAAAGGTTCTACACTGAGCTACAGTCCCAACCCTGGGGTGAGGATTATTTTAAAAGACACTCTGTGGGAACTGAGGGTGTGGCTCAGTTGGCAGAGCGCTTGCCTATCAGGCACAAGGCTCTGGGTTCGATTTCCTCTACCATATAAATGTAGTTTGGTGGTGCATGCCCACAAACCTAGCACTCAAAAGGTGGAGGCAGGAGGATCAGAGGTTGGCCTCATCCCGAATTCAAGGTCAGCCTGGGCTACAACAGGCCCTGTCTCAAAATAAGCAGCAAGCAACAATAAAAGCCAGAATGACAATTAAAAAACAAAACAAAAAAGCAAAACCCCCAAACCTTGTATTCTTCAAATGTTTCTGGTCAGAGACCGGACTGTGGTAAAAGCCATCCCCTCCCAGCCTGCAGCAGCCCCTGGGACACAGAGCTCATAGAAGACCTTCCAGTGGTCACGTAGTGTGCTGAGAAAATAAGGCAGGGGTTTTCCTTGACTTTTTATCCCATAAGGATCTTGAGATCTCAGCAGGAAGGCAGGCGTACGTGACTGGAGGTGGCAGACCTCAGATGAGTAAGTATAACGCTGCGGTAGCTGTCCCTAACCCAGATAGCAGAAGTTCACAGGACCAGAGGTCAACAGGAGCTTCTGAGTCCAGGAAGGTTTCTAAAAATGGAGAATGGAGCCAGCCCGTGTAGGGAGACACGGATGTTACCGGGACAGGAAAGAGCCCAGCCAGGACAGGGCGTAAAGCCACAATCCTTTCCCCTTCTTCTTCATTTAAAGAGTTTATTTATTTATTTTCATTTATTTATGTGTCTGTGTATAACTGACATGTGAATGCCCATAGATGCCAGAAGAGGGTATCAGCTCTGGGCAGGAAGTTCTGAAGCACCAGACGTGGGTACTGGGATCCGGTATGGTCTTCTGAAAGAGCAAGAGGCAGCTACTGACCCCCCACCCCCGAGTAACATTGTTATTAACTCGTCTATTTACTTGTGTGCCTGTGGTGTATGAGCATGGTGCCCTGTGCCTTGCAGCAGTCAGTTTTCTCCTTCACAGGGGAGTTGAATTTAGGTCAGAGGCTTAGCAGCAGGCACCTTTACGCCATCTTTACCTTTGTCTTTATATCCTGGCCTCCCCGACTGTTCAATGGAAAGAATACAAGGTCCCCCAATCCCACAAGGAACCCCATTAGATCTTGGGCATCATCATGGCTCACCTAAGCACTCTAAGTGCTCAGGCACAAGGCAGAGGCTTGGACAAGAGGTCTCCCTTGCTCTGGGCAGCTGTAGCCGGCAGAGTCACCATCCCATGGCTCTTAATGCTCTTGAAAGCCATTGTGTGCCCAGCCCTGGTCCTTGAAGGAACCAGATGAATCCAACACCTGGTTTCTTTCTTTCTTCTTTCTTTTTCTTTTTCTTTTTTTTCTTTTTTTTCTTTTTTCTTTTTTCTTTTTTTCTTTTCTTTTTTTTTTTTTTT
>NW_022196909.1:62067708-62080759 GCF_008632895.1 Mastomys coucha | reverse complement strand
GGTTTCTCTGTATAGCTCTAGCTGTCCTGGAACTCACTCTGTAGACCAGGCTGGCCTTGAACTCAGAATTCCGCCTGCCTCTGCCTCCTGAGTGCTGGGATTAAACAAGACCTGGTTTCTGAGCCTCAGGTGCTGGTGGCTGTTTGGGAAAACAGGCAGAGCCATGGTGAGATGAACCACAGGAAGATAAATGAGAAAGAGGAGGAGGAAACCCTGAACACAGTGGTCTGGGATACTAAGGGAGAATATATAGAAGTGTCTGCGGGGGCTTAGGCAGATGGAGCTGGGTATGAACTGTTACAACAAGGCTAGCCAGAATGTGGAGGGCTCAGCAACCAGTCGAGGGCCTGGGGATGCGGCTTAGTGGGGAAAGCCACTGTGCATTTGACCAAGTTCAAATTACTAGCACCTACACAAAAGCTAGGCACAGTGGTGTGCAGTTGTAATTCCAGTGCAGGAGGGATGAAGATGCAAAGGCAGGTGGATCCCACAAGCTGCTAGCAAGCCAGTCCAGCTGAAACCACATGTTCCAGGCTCAGTGAGGGATCCTGTCTCAAAAAAACAAAGGGGACAGTGATCGAGGAAGACATTTAAAATTAGCCTCTGGCCTCTACAGATAGCAAAGTACACACACACACACACACACACACACACACACACTGTATTTAAATGAAAAAGGAAGTTGGGTGTGATTAAAACACATTGTATACATGAATAAAATCCCCAAAGAATAGATAGGCAATACACTTAGTTAAAATAAAGAAGCCACCAGGAGGCAGCTGGCTGAGTAAATTATGACACATCATACAATGGTATAATAATGTCATTCTCCAGGAAGGGTTCTACATATCATTAGGACATGTCCCAGTCACTCAGGAGGCTCAGGGGAGAGGAACAGTTGAGCCCAGGAGTTCAAGATCAGCTTGGACAACACGAAAAATACCATCTCGGGAAAAGAGAGATGAGTAAGCCTGCCGACTCCGCAAGTATCTCAGATGAGATGATAACTAACCCTTGTGTGTCAGCATCCTGCTGTTTGGGGAAGGGGAGAGACAGGCAAGTATGGTGTTATTTGCTTTTGTTGGCACAGAGAAACTTTGAAAACATAAATTAAAACCTAGTAAAAGTGTTTGCTGAAGGAGGAGGCAAGTGGGAGGGAGATGGTTCAGAAAGTTAAAGTTAGAAACAACTGGACAGGGAGGCACATGCCTTTAATCCTAGCGCCCGGAGGTGGGGGTGGAGGGTTGGAATCAGGAAGATCACAGTTTCAAGCCTGAGTTACAAGCCAGCTACATAATGTGATCCTGTCTCAAAAATAAAAACTGAAATTAAAACAAAGTCAGACGGGTATTGCATGCACACCTATAATCTCACAAAGCACTTGGGATGTGGAGTCAGGAGATTCGGGCGTTCAAAGTCACCCTCTGCCAGGTAACAAGTTTAAGTCCAGCCTGGGCTACACATGAACTTGCTTTAACAAACAAACAAACAAACAAATGAACAACAAATGAATGAGTAAATACAAAATCAAACAAATAAATGAATGAAAGCAAGCAGGTGGAGATCTTGGTCTAGAAGGGCCTGCAGTTTGTAAACTCCAGTGTCTGAATCCCTTGCTATCTTTTTTTATTTAAAAAAATTTTTAATTTATTTATTTGTGTTTCAGTGCTTTGCCTGTGTATATGTATACCGTGAGATCAGAAGAGAGAGGTTGAGACCTACTATGTGGGTGCTGGGGACTGAACCCAGGTTCTCTGGAAGAGCAACAAGTGTTGAGCCAATTCTCCAGTCCAATTTCTTTTTAAATAACATTATTTGGGCTGGAGAGGTGGCTCAGCGGTTAAGAGCACTGACTCTCTCCCAAAGGTCCTGAGTTCAAATCCCAGCAACCACATGGTGGCTCACAACCATCCGTAATAAGATCTGACATCGTCTTCTGGTGTATCAGAACACAGCTACAGTGTACTTATGTATAATAATAGATAAATCTTTAAAAAAATTACATATTACTTATTTGGGGAGGAGTCGTGGCGGTAGCATTCACAGGTCACGGGGCACAAGTGGAGGTCAGAGGACAACTTGTAGGAGCTGGTTTTTACCTCCCACCCTGTGGGTCCTGGAGATGGACCTCAGGTTGTACGTCCTGGCAGCGAGTGCCTTTATCCGCTGAGCCATCTTCCCTGTCATTACCCAGAGGAGTCTTATTAGGCACACCTCTCAGATTAGTTTATCATCTCTCATGGAAAACAGGATGTGCCTTAATGTGTGAGAGGCTGTAGCCAAGAGCAGTGGCTACCAGATTGTCCCCACAGGATTCTGAGCTGGGTGGGCAAGGGAGACTGGAAACATAGGGTTGCTTTGTTTTTGTGCTGCAAGGGAATCTAACCCAAGCCTTCAGGCTTGATCTCAAGAGTTCTGCCACTGGGCGTCATCACCTCAGGCTCTAAGGATTTCCACCCTGATAGCTGGCGGGAAGGTGAATGGGAAGGGCTAGAAAGAGGGGCAGAAGAAGCCACTTAACTGATGAGAGAATCAAACTGGTGTCCTGGAGGACGAGGGCTGGGGCTTGTGAGCTCACACTGCAAACAGAAGGGCATAATTGCTCGTCTGTGGGAAAACAATGGGCCTGCCTGGCCATGATTGGCAGGCGGAAGCAAGTGTGCTGAGTCAGCTTCTTCAGTCGAGGACCAGGAGGAAGGCCAGGGGCTACACCTGAGGTTGCTAGGGAGACCATAAGGGTGAAGCACCCAGCCCACGGCCTGGCACACAAGGGACACCCTGAAATGTTTGTTCACTTTTCCCCAGAGCTGATCCCTTTGCATACGGGTGCATCTTGGCTGGGAATTGAGGACACTGAGGCCTGCTGTGACCTGCGAATACCAGAGATGTCTGAGGCTGAGGTCTGATTGTCAGCATATTCTAGGCTGGCTCTCACACCACCCATCTCCCCTCCACTGCCTTCAGACACGGGGCAGTCTGCAGATCTAGGTTCAATACGGAGAACCCACCCCCAGGTTCAAATATCATCTTGTCAACACCAGAGCTATGGGAACTCAGTTTCCCTAGCAGAGTCAGAGCCTGGTTTGGGGGTGAGGATGTGGGTGGCCTGGCAGGTAGACTGTTTGCCCAGCATGCAGAAGGCCCTGGGTTTAATCCCCAGCACCACAGAAAACAGGCATGCTGGAGAATGCTGGTAATTCTAGCACTGGAGAGGTTGAGGCAGGAGGATGAGAAATTCTAGGTCATCCTCTGCTGCCTAGGAAGGAGACAGAGCAGGGCCAAGCCTGATTCTCTTTCCTGCCTGAACTTAGTCAACTAGTACCATTACTGCATGCCTGTTCCTACAGTAAAAGAAACAGTCAGATAGCAGGCATCCCTTTGGCACAGACAATAGCCCATCCTGTAATTAATCTCTGCTCAGCCATTACTCAGCAACCTGCAACTTCCTGGACCACTCTGGCATGTGGGGTGGGATCTGGCCCAGGAAGTCACTATCTAACCAGAAACCCCATTCCACCGCGCTAAAGCCTGTGTTCTCTCTGAGTGGGAGAGGTGCTGGAGACATCTTCAGCTCACTTCTATCTGACCCTGGTCTCTGCAGCTAGATCTCCAGAGCTCCCTCCACCACCTGATACCCAGATGAGCCCAGCTGCAGAGCAGCATCTTATTCCCACGTAGAGGGCATCTTATCTCCTGGAGCGCCATGGAGGAGGGCCCTGGAGAGGGGGACTTCCACCTTCCTCTTTCCTCTGGAGAAGTGACAGTGCTAAATGGAAGTCTAGACTGCAGACACCACCCCGCGCCCCACCCCCCAAGGGACCCAAACACTTGCTTAGCTGGTGTTGAAAGGTGTGAACGTCTGTCTGCCTGCCCTGAGCAGGAGGTTTGTGTTTGGTGCTGGGAAGACATTCACTTTCCTATTTATTTACACACACACACACACACACACTGCACACACATATGCATGCACACATATTTGAGACAGAGTCTCACAATGCAATGCTGGCCAGGAACTTGTATGGGACTGTCTCCCCAGTGCTGGAATTAAAGATGTCTGCTACCATATTTTAGTTTGCACAGGCACCATGTGCATGCAGGTGCCCATGGAGGCCAGAGGAGGGTGTGGGATTTCCCTGGAACTGTACCCACAGGTGTTGAGATCTGCTCAGTACGGGTTCAGAGAACCTGACCTCTGGAAGAGCAGCGAGCACTCTTAACTGATGAACCAAAGCTCCTTCCCCCCGCCCCCCATGAGCTGTGTTGGTGGAATTCTAACCCAGGCACCAGCGCAGGAGTGGGGTTGCTTTGGGGACTGACTAGGTTTGAACACCAGCTCTCCTACATCTCAGGACTGTGACCCCAATCATGCAGTCACCTCTCCCAGCCTTCTTTGGTTCCTGTGAAAAGCAAGGTGTTAAGCATTTAGAGTATCATACGATGCAAGGAGAAAATGGGTTAAGGTACCACCAGATGCTCAGCCCACCTGCCTCTGCCGTGCCCCCTGCACTGACTTTGCATGCAGAGGCTCTAAACAGAACCAAGTGTCAGAGAAGAGCCTGCAAGAGAGCAGACTCAACTCCGCAGAGCACCCTAAGAAGGAGAATCCCAGCAAGGCCAGTGAGAAGGGCTAAACAGGTATCCACAAGGTCAAGTTGAAGGTCAGGGAGACACACCCACATCTGAAGGAAAGTGTGCATGTGTACACTTCAAAAGAAATAGAGCTGTGCCTGGTAGCGAAAGACTGTAATTGCAGCTACTCAAGAGAACAGGCAGGAGGATCAAAAAGCAAAGCTTACTCAAGTTCAAGGTCACCCCGGACAACTTAGTGAAACCCTTATCTCAAAATAGAAAGTTGGGCCGGGCAGTAGTTGGCGCACGCCTTTAATCCCAGCACTTGGGAGGCAGAGGCAGGCGGATTTCTGAGTTCAAGGCCAGTTTGGTCTACAGAGTGAGTTCCAGGACAGCCAGGGCTACACAGAGAAACCCTGTCTCAAAAAACAAACAAACAAACAAACAAAAAATACTTACCTGGCAGGGGAGATACCATGATCACAAAGGTGGTTTTCCCAGGGCGAGGCGGCAGAGGCAGGAGAATCTCATGAGTTTGAGGCTAGCCTAGTCTACAGGGTGAGTTCCAGATGGCCAAGGCTACACAGAGAAACAAACAAACAAACAAACAAACAAAAAAACAGCAATTGAGGGGAGTTTAGAAGGACATGTATGTAATACCATTGCAGTGTTGCTTGTGTGGAGAACAGACATATGCGGTCCATCTCTCTAAGCAGAGGGAACATGTGGACACTGTTCATACAGGACCTGGAAGAGATCAGAAGTGAGCTGCTAGATGCTCACCCAGCAACCCAGACAGAGCTTCAAAACAGCAGGGATGGATAAAATCTTCAGAAGAGATCAGAGCTCTAAAACAAACAAAAAGAATACGATTTAAAACACACAGTACTGCTTATGTAAATGACCACTATCAGGACAGCAAACAACTGAAGCAAGATTAATGGCTGCCTCTGGCTGACTGGCTGGGTCAGGGGTGCTGCGGAGGAAGGGAGGTAAAGATAGACATGGTGCCCAGAGTGCTCATATGCTACAGAGCCAACAGTATGAGCAGAGCAACTGTTCAGCACTCTGCACTTTTAAATGACCATCAGAGAGACTAAGTAATTTGCACATGCAGAGCAGGTAAGGAGGGGAGAGAAGATGCCCCAGAACCAGCTCTATTAATGCAAGGCCGTGGTCATCTCTGTCCCTTTCAACCATCAGCACCTGACAGCAGGCAGGCAGGCAGGCAGGAGGCTGTGGGAGGCTGTGGGTGGGGTGGACTGTGTGGCTTTTCCTGTGCTCCAGGTCAGCCCAGAGTCCTGATGGCTGAGCACTGTGGAGGATGGACCACAGCCCTTACCTTCCAGGAACTTGTAGGATGAATACAATGAGGTCATAAGTCAGAAACAGGGGTGAGACAGCATCGTGTACTGTGTAGAAAGATTGCCAGTGTAAGCCAGCAGCTGAACTCTGAGCCCAGGGTCCTCACCAGGGGCCATCAGGATCACGTCTGTTAGGACCTCCACTTAGTAAATTAGGAGTTGAGGCACAGAGAGGTGAAGCCATCCGAGCAAATCACGGAGCTGGAGTTTCCACCCAGGAAGGATCGAGAGGCCATTTATCTATGTATCTATGTATCTACTTATCTGTCTATCTATCTACCATCTTATCTATTTGCCTGTCATCTACCTATCTGTCTATCTATCATCTGTCTATCATTTGTCTATCATCTATCATCTATCTCTCTATCATCTATCTATCTGTCTATCATTTATCTCTCTATTTATCATCTCTATCACCTATCTATCTGTTTATCTACCTATCTGTCTATCATCTTCTACCTGTCTATTATCTGTCTATTATTTGTCTATCTATCATCTATCTATCTGTCTGTCTATCATTTATCTCTCTATTTACCATCTCTCTGTCTATCATCTATCTATCTGTTTATCTATCTACCTATCTATCATCTATCATCTATCTATCTGTCTATCTATTTATCATCTCTTTGTCTATTATCTATCTATCTGTTTATCTACCTATTTATCATCATCTATCTGTCTATCTATCTATCATCTCTCTATCATCTATTTATCATCTATCTATCATCTATCTATCTATCTATCTATCTATCATCTCTCTATCATCTATCTGTCTATCATCTATCTATCTATCTATCTATCATCTCTCTATCATCTATCTATCTATCTATCATCTATCTATGTCTATCTATCTGTCTATCATTTGTCTATCATCTATCTGTCTGCCAATCTATCTGTCTATCATCTGTCTATCATTTATCTATCATCTATCGATATGTCTACCTATCTGTCTATCATCTACCTATCTGTCTATCATCTATCTGTCTATTATCTGTCTATCATCTATCTGTCTATCATCTATCTATCTATCATCTATCTATTTGTCTGTCTATCATCTGTTTATCTGTCTATCATCTATCTATCTATCTATCTATCTATCTATCTATCATCTATCTATTTGTCTATCTGTCTATCATCTGTTTATCTGTCTATCATCTATCTGTCTATCATCTATCTATCTATCTATCTATCTATCTATCTATCTATCTATCTATCTATCTATCTATCTGTTTAGAGTCAGGGTCATAGTATGAAGCCCTAACTGGCATGGTCCAGACTGACCTCAAACTCAGGAATCCACCTGCCTCTACCTCCCAAGTGCTGTGATTACAAACTTGTGCCACCACTGCCCATCCTATGGAGCAACTGCTAGGGATGGAGCTTCAGGCCTTGCCTGTGCTAGGCAGGTGCTCCACCTCTAAACCCAGCACAAAAACTGCAAATGAAATAAACAGGTAAGTTGGGCAGTGGTGGCGCATGCCTTTAATCACAGCACTCGGGAGGCAGAAGCAGGTGGATTTCTGAGTTCGAGGCCAGCCTGGTCTACAGAGTGAGTTCCAGGACAGCCAGAAACCCTGTCTCGAAAGAAAACAAAACAAAACAAAACAAACAAAAAGGAAAAAAGAAATAAACAGGCAAGACTTGCCTGGCTAGGTTTTCCTAATGGGAGATTTCCCTAGCTATTACCCCCTCACACACTCCCCCCACCCTATAACACTTCCACATCAGAGTAGTGTGGTCTGGGCTAGGGACACTTTTGGCAGAACATAGCCTAGTAGTCATGTAGAAGTTCCCACCTAAGGGCTTCCATGTGTGATGGAGTGCCCATTATCAAATGTGTAGTAACATCGTGGCACAAAAGGGGACCTGGGCCACTCAGAGGGTGGCCAGGACCTGTCCCAGATCACCTTGGGTTTCCAGCCTTCACCCACTTTGTATAGCAGGATATGGCTCCCTTCCTCTCTCTCTCAAACCTCGTGCCTTACAGGCTCCTCTGAGAGCCTCTGCAGGCCCAGGGCTGACAGGACTTCTTGCTTAGGTCAGAAAGGCTGCCTGCCTCAGGCCCTCCTTCCCACTCTTCCTGAGATCCCAGTGTTCCGATTACTGCCGCCTCTTCTCCTGGTGCTCAACCCCTCCCCATATCCTTGGAAATTAGAGGTTATGACCATCAGGGTATGAGATCTAGGTCCAGCCTACAACCACCAGCACCTCCCCTTCCATTTTGCCTCTGGGCCCCAAAGGCCACTCAACAAAGTCACCCTCCGTCAGCAGAGACGCGGTGCCAGGAAGAAAACAAGGCCAAAACTGGCCTAAGCCAGGCAGTGTGGCTCCACTCAAGTGTGGTGCACAGGAGCTAGGACCCCAGTGGGTAGGAACTTTTTTTTTAAAAACAAAGTTTGTTTATTTACATATTTTTGTTTTGTTCTACGTGTGTGAGCGGCTTACATGTATGTACCATGTATACATGTGTATACCATGTATGTGCCTAGTATATCAGGAGGCCAGGTAACAGTGTTGCATCACCTGAGCCTGGACTTACAACCGGTTCTTACCCACCATGTGGGTGCTAGGAATCAAATCCTGGTCCTCTGGAAGAGCAGCCAGTGCTCTGAACAGCTGAGCCATCCCCACAGCCCCACCTTGTTTTTGAAGATGAGATCAAGGCGGGCCATTCAGCCACTCACCTGTCAATCAATTAGCTGCCCACATAGTGATTGCTGGTATCTATGGAGTGATGAGTTTGTGTTGGTCATCATCCTGCCAACTCTGTCCCAGTCTGATAGGAAGAGACTCTCTGTCCACCCATCTCACAGTGGAGGAAAAAGATACAAAGAGGGTTGATCAGTGTGTTCAAAGACACACACAAGGAGAAGGTATGGCTCAGATTCAGGTTCAGGAAACCTGGCTCCTGGGCTACGATCTGTTCTCTGTGAAACAACCATCTATATACTCATCAACCTCCCAGCCAGCCTCCAGCCCCCCATCCCATCCCCCATCCCCCAACCCCTATGCAACCATTCCCCATCCCCCATCCATCCACTCACCCATCTCATCCCCATCTCCCCATCCACCCATCCCATCCCCCATGTAACCATCCCCCATCTATCTATCTGTCAATCTCTCAGTCTATTCATTTCTTAGCAAGCTGGCTCTTTGTCTGTCTCTGTCTATATACCTACTTTCCATGTCTAGGCTAACAATCCAGCTGTTTGTCCATCTGCGTGTCCACACATTCATCTGTCCATCCACTCACCCACCCGACTCAACCATTTCTGACCAACAAGTCAGCTGTCTGTCTATCTACTAATGCATCCATCCACCAACTCACTCCCTAGTTAGCAAGCCAACTATCCATCCATCCATCTGCCCCCTAGTTCATCTGTCCATCTATCTATCCATCCATTCCCTAGTCAGCAAGCCAGAAGTCTATCCCACAATCCATTCTATTCCTTCACCTCCTGCCTCTGATTCAATGTATAATAAGAGGAGGAGTATCTATCAAGTCTCTGAGGGCCCAGTAGGGTGTGATGTGCTTAAGAAGCTGGCTGCAGGGCATGGTGGCTCAAGCCTTTGAGTTCGAGGCCAGTCTGGTCTAGACAGCGGTTCCAGGACAGCCAAGGCTGTTATGCAGAGAAACCTTGCCTCAAAAAACAAAAACAAACAAACAAAAAGCAGAAACAAAAACAAAGCAACAACAAAAATAAGTCAGCTTGTAGCATATGGAGTAAAGGAAACATCAAGAAATGAGGAGACAGAGATGACTCCAATCAGGAAGGCTGGTTCATTCCCCATCTATCCATCTATCCAATCAGGAAGGCTGGTTCATTCCCCATCTATCCAAATCAGGAAGGCTGGTTCATTTCTCATCTATCCATCTATCCAAACAGGAGAGCTGGTACATTCCCATCTATCCAGCAACACATCATCCCTACCTCTCAATCACCTTTTACCCATCCATTGCTTGTCTCACCTCTGTAATTTAGAAGGTAAGTAAACGAGAAGAGGGACAAACAGAAGGCGGGGATCCGGGCTTAAGGAATGAATTCTGTTATAAAGAGAATTTGAAGGCAGGTGGTGAGGGCCTGTCACTGAACAAGAGCATTCAGGGCTGGAGAGGTGGCTCGGTGACTTGCTGACAGCATTCAGTTCCCAGCACCCAAGTGCAGACTTGTAACCACTGTAATTCCAGAAGGCCAACTGCCTTCTTCTGGCCCACTTGGGTACCTCCAGGGATGCATGTGGTACACATACATATATGCAGGCAAAGATTCATACACATAAGATAAAATAAATCCAAATCAAAACCATCAGCCAGAGAGAGAGAGAGAGAGAGAGAGAGAGAGAGAGAGAGAGAGAGAGAGAGAGAGAGAAACAGAGAAAGAGGGGGGAGGGAAAGAGAGGGAAAGGAAGAGAGAGAATGAGAGAGAGAGAGAAAGAGAGAGAGAGGATGTACTGCTTCTCTGCCAGTGAATTGGGGACCTGCTAGAGACTAGAAATATCTTACCCCACTGTCCACACTGTGAGGGTTCTAGGGGGCACACTGTAGAGGGGAGAGGGCCGGACCCTGAGTCTGTGTCTTCTTAGGAAGATGGATGACTTTATGCTGTAAGGAAACATCATAATACCCAAGCCCCCACACAGGGCCCCTTGCCTTGGTGTCCTCAGTACCCTCCCAAGACACCCCAGGTGCCTCTGAGTTCCTAACTACCAGAAGTCCCATCTCACCATCAAAGAAGACTCAGATCAAAAATGTTGAAAGTGAGATGGCATCATGGGGCGGGGCTGGGCGGTCTGAGATCACAGCGATAGAAATAGACTAAAGGGGGATGAGGGTCCTTTCCAGGCCTTGTGTTCCTAGAGCTGGGGCTTGGATTACAAGACCGAACTCCGTCCCTTCCTGCGGGGCTCTGCTGTGTCCTGTGGGGTACCACCCGATTCCTCTGGTTCCTTTAGACTTGGCTTCTGCAGTGCACCTTCTAGACTCTTCTGTCGGCACCTCCTAGACAAATCTGTTAGGTCACTGCTTAAGTCTAGGTATAGGAGTTGTGTGTGTGTGTGCCTCTGTGTATTTATGTATGTGTGTACCTCTGTGTGTGTGTGTGTGTGTGTGTGGTGTGTGTCTGTGTGTGTGCCACTGTGTATATATGTATGTGTACCTCTCTGTGTGTATGTGTGTGTGTGGTGTGTGTCTGCATGTGTGCCACTGTGTATATATGTATGTATACCTCTGTGTGTGTGTGTGTGAGCGCATTCCTCTCTGTGTGTATGTGTGTGTGGTGTGTGTCTGTGTATGTGCCTCTGTGAGTGGATGTGACTCTGTGTGTATATGTGTGTGTGCTGTGTGTCTGTGTGTATGCTACTGTGTATATATGTGTACCTCTCTGTGAGTATGTGTGTGTGTGTGGTGTGTCTCTGTGTGTGCCTCTGTGAGGGTATGTGACTCTGTGTGTATATGTGTGTGCATACCTGTGTGTCTCTCTGTCTCTGTGTGTGCCTCTGAGTGTGTCTCTGTGTGTGTGTTTATCTGTGTGTGTGTGTGTATCTGAGTGTAGTGTGTCTCTGTGTGTGTGTATGTGTGTTTGTGTGTGTGTGTCTGTGTGTGTATGTGTGTGTGTGTGCGTGCGTGTGTGTGTGTGTGTGTGTGTGTGTGTGTGTGCGTGTGTGTACACGCCACAGCATACTTAGGGAAGTCAGGCCGTTTGCTGAAGTTGCTTCTCTCCTTTCATACGGGAGATCAAACTCAGGCTGTCAGGCTCGGCTGCAAGCGCCTGCATCTGCTGGGCCATCTCACTGGCTCAGCAAGTGTGGGGAAAAAGTATAGAGTATTCTAACACTCAGAGAGTATACTCAGTCGGTGGAGGGGATGCTACAATTTGAACAGTAGCTAGCTAGCTGTAGACCCTGGGTCTACCACCTGCTGTCTTTGGAGTCCCCCAACCCACCACTGAGGCAAGGAGCATCCGGTGGTAAGGGTGCTTGCTACACTATATAAAGCCAATCTGATCACTATGCACACTGCATTCCTGTAGTTGCACTGCCCACTACATTCCAGGACTAGCTGGTGAGGTAGATGGCTGTATGGGGCCCATTTTGCAGAAGCTTGAAGGTTGCCTGACCTGTAAGGGCGGAGGCAGGCCAGATCTTAGCCTTCAACCTGCAAAGCCCTGATGCGGTTCCACAACACCAGGTGCCCTGGGGTGCTCCGAGGAGACTCCCAGCTGCCTCACCCCAATGGCATTTGCATTTCAACAGGCACATGGCCAGCTACCAGAAAGTGAGATAGTAAGGGGAGAATCTCTGTCTAAGGCCAGGGCTGGAGATGTAGTCTAGTCTCTTGCCTAGAAGTGAGAGAGACCCTGGGTTCAGTTCATCAGCACTTCAGATTAAGAAAAGGTTCTTGGCTAGTGTGGAATTAGCTTTCCAAGCTATGACATTCAGGCTGGGGCCAACCCAGGCCATCTACCCATGGGCCAGGGACCTTTCAAGGACAGTGTCTTCCTAGGAGACCTACTCTGATACAGGGAGAGAGCTTACCCTACTTAGAAAGTCATGTCTTTTCTATTCTTTAACTTTAATGTGGGTGGGTGTGCATTTGCATGCATATATACACTTGTGTGCACTCAAAGGCTAAAGGGACAAGCATGGTGTCCCTTTCTGTCACTGCCTACCTCAGTCCTCTGAGACAGGATCTCTTACTGAGCCTGAAGCTAGGCTGATAATAGTCAGTCTCCTGAGTCTGCCGTCCACAGTGCGGGGTTACGGGTGTATGTGTGGGGGGCACGGCTCACCCACAGTGTGTGGTTACAGGTGTATGTGAGGGCTGCACGGCTCACCCACAGTGTGTGGTTACAGGTGTATGTGTGGGCTGCACGGCTCACCCACAGTGTGTGGTTACAGGTGTATGTGTGGGCTGCACGGCTCGTCCACAGTGTGTGGTTACAGGTGTATGTGTGGGCTGCACGGCTCGTCCACAGTGCGGGGTTACGGTGTATGTGTGGGCTGCACGGCTCGTCCACAGTGTGTGGTTACAGGTGTATGTGTGGGCTGCATGGCTCGTCCACAGTGTGTGGTTACAGGTGTATGTGTGGGCTGCACGGCTCGTCCACAGTGCGGGGTTA
>NW_022196909.1:62062699-62067384 GCF_008632895.1 Mastomys coucha | reverse complement strand
GCTCGTCCACAGTGCGGGGTTTCGGGTGTATGTGTGGGCTGCACGGCTCGTCCACAGTGCGGGGTTACAGGTGAACCTCCCCTGCTTGTCCGTCAAGGTCACTGTACTCTGTAGACTGGGAGGTATAAGAGACACTTGCAGTGTCTTCCTCAGGGTTCTGAAGCAGATCTCCTCAGCCTTGGCCTTGCTGTTCTGAGCTGTGGGAATTCTTTGGTGGCGTGGTGCTGTCCTGAGAACTGAGGGAGCTCTCTCTCTAACCAGCTGCATGCCCAGGGCGGGGATATGACAGGGAAGAGCTGATTAAATGAAATCAGACATTAACCTGGAAAGTATGCAGCCAGGCCCACCCTCCCCCGAGTGCTGGCCATGCTGGGTCCTGGGCAGGGGATGGATGCTCTCAGCCCAAAGAATTAATGTGTGTTAGTCACTCAGAGCCTTTCTGGTTTGGCCCCAGGGAGGGGCAGGGCAAGGCTAGGGCATTGAGCTCTCTTCCTTCTTCCTCATCAGCTTCCTTTTCTTTGTTCTCTCTCTGTTCTTTCTAAAAAGAAAAAACACTATATTTTATGTACATTGGTGTTTTTCCTGTGTGTATATCTGAGTGAGGATGTCAGATCAGACAGTTGTGAGCCACCATGTGGGAGCTGGGAATTGAACCAGGGTCTTCTGGAAGAGCAGCCAGTGCTCTTAATCTCTGAGCCATCTTCCCAGCCCCTCTCTCTTTCCTTCTATTATTTTACTTATATGATATGTGTCTCTGTGTGTGCTGCATGTATGTAGGTGCCCACAAAGTCTGGAAGAGACTGTTGGACAGATCCATTGAAACTGGAGTTACAGGCAGTTGTGAGCCATCCAGCGTGGGTGCTAGGAGCTGAGTTAAGGGGTCCTTTGGAAGCACAGCAAATATTCCTAACTGCTGAGCTATCTCTCTAGCATCCTCCTCCTTTTCTTTTTCTCTTCTTTCTCCCTCTCTTCCTTTTCCTCTACCTTCCCTGAGCCGTTCTTTTGCCAAGTTTCTGTGAGGGCTCATCTCTGGATGTGTCAAGGCCCTGAATGTGGCAGTAGCAGCAGTAGCAGTAGCAGTATCTAGAGCAGAACTGACAGGTGGGGGCCCAGAGCAGGTATATTCAGAACAGGTATGCCCAGAGCAGGTGTGCCTAGATCAGGCATACCTAGGGCAGGTGTACTTATAACAGGTGAACCTAGAACAGGTGTACTTAGAGCAGGTGTACCTAGAGCAGGTGTGCCTATATCAGGCATACCTAGGGCAGGTGTGCCTAGAGCAGGTGTGCCTAGAGCAGGTGTGCCTAGAGCAGGTGTACCTAGAGCAGGTGAACCTAGAGCAGATGTACCTAGAATAGGTGCATTTAGAGCAGGTGTGCCTAGAGCAGGTGTGCCTAGAGCAGGTGTACCTAGAGCAGGTGTGCCTAGAGCAGGTGTGCCTAGAGCAGGTGTGCATAGAGCAGGTGTGCCCAGAGAGCAGGTGGATCCAGGCCTTGGACTGAGGCAGAGAGGGAAGGCTGTGTTGGGATTTTGGTTGTTGTGCAAGTCAGTTATGAGAGTTCTGAAAAATACGGTGTGCTTTGTTACAAATTGTGTGAACAATCAACTGATGGTAGCTTAGATATCCATGAGCCTCTGCTTCAGCATCAGAAAAATGGGATAAACACCTCACTTGTCCATTAGGAGCTTTGGCAGAGGTGAGACATGCCTATACACAATGACTAAGGAAACTTAGAGAGGAGAGAGTTTATCAGGTTTTGTTGTTTTGGAGGGTTAGAGCCCATGACCATCATGGTGGTAAGCATGGCATCGGGCAGGCAGGCAGGCATGATGCTGGAGCAGCAGCTGAGAGCTTACATGTTAAGACAACAACCGCCAGGCAGTGGTGGCACACGCCTTTAATCCCAGCACTTGGGAGGCAGAGGCAGGAGGATCGGATCTCTAAATTTGAGACCAGCCTGAGTGAGTTCCAGAACAGTCAGGGGTATAAAGAGAAACCCTGTCTCAAAACAACAACAAAAAGAACAACAAACAACAATAACAACAACAAAATCCAAAAGGCAACCACCATGTGTTAGAGAGAGAGAGAGCCAACCAGAATGGTGTGGGCTTTTGAAACCTCATGTCCACCCCCCAGTGACACACCTCCAACAAGGTCACACTTTCCTGATCCTTCCCAAATAGTTCTGCTAGCTAGGGTCTATCTCCAGACTGTCTTGACCCAAGTAATGACACAGACCTTTTATTAATTATGAAAGCCTGAGCTGCCTTGTTCACAATTAGCTCGTATCATTTAAATTAACCCCCACACACTGGTCTAAGTTCTGCTGCATGGCTCATTTCCTCAGTACCAGCATCCCTTTCTTCCTTCACTTTGGCTAGCAAAAAGTGATTTCTTTCCCAGAGTTCACCTGATTTCTTTCCCAGAGTTCCCATCTCTTCCCAGAAGCTCTGTCTCTTTCCTCCTGCTTTGTTATAGGCTGGCCAGCTCTTTATTACTAATTGGAAGGATAGAGAAGTTTTTTCCAAAACAAGACAGGTGATGCTTCATAAAAATAACAATATCAGAGGCTTGTTCTCAGCTCTCTGCTGGTACAAAAATCGGTATTTGAATAATACAAAGAAAACCTTTATGCAGAACACAGATTATCCCAACCAAGGAGTCTGACCTTTGAGCCTGTGGGGGCTAATCTTATTCAAACTGCAGGGGAAGCTTGATTCTGTCAGCCAAATCATCTGCCCTCCTATGGGGCTTCTGTCAGCTCCCTAGCCATTCTGAAGCACCTGCCTCTGTCATCCCTGGTCCGAAGCCTCCAGGGGCCAAGAGGTCAAGATGCTAAGTCCCAGGATGTAAACTGAAGGAGGAGGTCACAGTGGTTTCAGAAGTCTCAGAGTGGTAGCTCCTCTTGCTTTTTTGTTTTGTGAGGAAGCATCTTGTGTGTCCTGGGGTTTTGAACTCACTATATAGTTGAAGATGGCATGGGCCCTCATATTCCCGCCTTCATCTCCCAAGTGCTGAGACACCCCGACACCCTTACGCCAGGTTTACAATTTATTTTTTTTGTTGTTGAATACTTATTTTTATTATGTGTAATGTGTATGTGTGTGTGTGTACCTGTGCACTCAGGTGTCTATGGAAGCCAGAAGAGGTCATCACTGGATCCTCTGGAGCTGGAGTTATAGATGGTTGTGAGCTGCTGGGAACTGACCTCTGGGTCCTCTGGAAGAGCAACAATGCTCTCAACCATTGAACCATCTTTTTTTTTTTTTTAATTTTTTTTTTTTTTTGGTTTTTCGAGACAGGGTTTCTCTGTTTAGCCCTGGCTGTCCTGGAACTCACTCTGTAGACCAGGCTGGTCTCGAACTCAGAAATCCGCCTGCCTCTGCCTCCCAAGTGCTGGGATTAAAGGCGTGCGCCACCACCACCCGGCTAACCATTGAACCATCTTTCCAGGCTCAGTTTGCAACTTTCTAAAGTTGTGTGTACCTATTTTAGTCCCTCCTGGCAAAGAACACCATCTTGGAAATGTGAAGGGATCCGAGTCTAGGTGTTCACCACACAACAGGAGAGTCAAATCATAAGACAAGGTGTTGAGGGGAGCAAAGGTGACTTTATTCAAGTAGCTGACTCAAGGAGAAGATAGCAGACTCGTGTCCAAGTTCTGTCTCGCTGGGAGATTGATTTGGGGGATGACTTACGGGGTGGAGAGTATGGTGATCATAAAAAGAGAAAGAGCTATAAGAATATGTCCTGTTGGGGTGTGGGGGAAGGGGATGTCTCAGCGAGCCCATGCCAAGGCATCCCTTCCCCCTGAGAGACCACACACACACACATAGTATAGAATAGAGTTTATTTAGGGGGGGGTAGTTAAGAGAGTAGTAGAGGAGTAGAGGCAGAGAAAGGCAGAGAGAAGGGAAGAGCAGGGAAATAGAGGCCAAGCATGGCCACTTGAGAAGGGGGAAGTGGGAAAAAGGCAAGAGAACAACAGGGTAAGAGGGAGAGGAGGGGCCAAGCAGCCCCTCTATAGGGCCAAGCCTACCTGGCTGCCCCCGGTACTGTGGGGGTGGAGTTTAGACAGAATACCAACAGAGTGTCTTACCACAGTAAGGGATGCCTGGGTGCCTTCTCGTGGCAGACAGCCAGTACTCATCCACAGTCGTGCACAGGTATACTTTTCAGTTCTGCCAATATTAAGAACAAAGATTATTTCCTCAAGCTCTTCTTGCTTCTGATTCCTTTGCCCACATGCAGATTAGCTTGAGGAGGCATTTACCCAGAGATCTTCTGTCTGGCCAAACTCAAGAACAAGAAAGAAAATATCTTTCCTCTGATGTCTATGGAAGACAGTGTTAAGTAATGTGATGGGGATCTGCCAAAGATCCAGACTGGTGCTCAGCCTTGGGGGTGGCACAGAGCACGATAGGATGGGGCCTATAGCACGCTTGAACAACATTCCCTGAAGAGGAAGGCTGTCTAGAGAGCTGCCTGCCTGGGGAGGATAGGACGACTTTCAAAAATGAGGATGGGGATCTCATGCTGTCATGTGTTGCCTGGGAAAATAGTTTGTAGATCGGATGCCAAGGTTCTATTTGACTTGAGCCCCCAGCTTTTGTAGAAGGGGTCAACCCTCTCTAATCCCATCATCTTTTGGGCTTCTTTTTAGAGCTCCAAGGCTGGAGAGAGA
>NW_022196909.1:62043601-62062579 GCF_008632895.1 Mastomys coucha | reverse complement strand
GCGGGGGGGGGGAATGGTTGGTAGTTGAAGCCCTGGGGACAGAATCCAAGTTTCCTAATCCACACTTTGGTGGATGGTCACCCACAGGCAGGCCTGGTCTTTTGATTGGATTATCATGATTCTGAAAGTCCTAGAGAAAGAAGGAACTTGAGAGCTAGAGACAAGAGGATCAAGAATCCCAGGCCATCCTTGGGCTACCCCATTGACCTTGAGGGCCACATGAGAATTCCTCTTAAAGCAAAACCCAAACAAAACCCACAAAGAAACACATAAAAAGAAATGGATGCCTTGTCCTTGGGAGATGGCATGGTGTTTTGTGGAACATTGCGATTCTGTCATAGAATACTCAAGAAATGGGATAGCAGAGGATAAATAGATGTCAGGACTGTGTGAATGACAAGTCAGTGGGGAGCCCTGTCAGCCCAGAGCAGAGGTTAAGGGGAGGTGGGCATAGGCGGGACACAGCTGTAACAATGGGAGGTTCTAAAACAGAACCACATCAGCAGCTTGGAAGGTGGGGTGCCCTCTACTAGAATTCAGTTGAGGTGAACCTATATTTCCCAAGCACTCTCTAAATGTGTTGGCTTGGAGAAAGAAACAGGATTTAGAGAGCTTCTATGTCACAGGTAAGGGGCCTTCCTAAAGTCAGTAAGCAAGAGAGCTTGTTTTGGCCTGCACTGACTGGATTCTCAAATGACTTGGAGGTGGCCAAAATAAAGGCAAGAGGGGCTGGAAACAGAAGCAGCCAGGTGTAGACCAAAGTGGCTGAACACAGGGTGGGTCGAGGGATGTGTTGGTGCTGCATTAAACATCTTGTGTTCTAGACTAGATGCTTTGAGATTTTTTTCCCCAGGTAGTAGACACAAAAGATGGATTACGTTGTCATTAGTAATCGGAATTAAACTTTGGAGCGAATGGAAAAGGCAAGAGCTTGAAGGGAGAGTGACTCCAGAGGACACTGGGGTGGCTCCTCAGGAGAAAGGATGAAGGCATGATAGTGTCAGGAGTTGGGGAGCACTGCTCCAGACACCATGGGGAGGAGTCATGATTGGCTGAAGGAGGAGGGAGAGGAAGAACTGAAGAATTGAAGTCAATACCCAGGTTCCCAGCTTTCTGAGCTGGCAGGTGCTGCTGATAATTAAGCAGAAGTCTGCAAGAGCAGGGGTTAGGGGGGAAGGGCTTGAAGGCTGCCCCCTGTTCTGGAGAGTCTGGCATCGTGGTCAGCTGAGCTGGGGACCCTGCATCATGCCCCATTCTCCTTCCTGCCCTGGTTGTAGCAATGGAAACATCACAGTCTGGTGCCCCAGTGTTCATCCCTGCCAACTTTCTCCTTCCTTTTCTCTTCTTAGGATTCACGGAAATCCTTGATCCCCAGCCATGGGCAAAAGGTGAAGGTGCCGCCGGCGCCATTGTCCCGGAACTGGAAACGGGACCGAGAACAGTCTCTGGAGAAAGCTTATGTACCAGTGGTGGTGGATCCTCGGGGGCAGAACCCAGACACTAGTATCAGGTTCAGATTCTACAACTCACAGTATTCCAACTCTCTAAATCCCTTCTACACCCTGCAGAAGCCCACCTGTGGCTACCTGTACCAAAGAGAAACCGACCACACCCGCAAGCGCTTTGATGTTCCTCCAGCAAACCTGATCTTGTGGCGCACCTAGGTCCATGGCATCTGGAAGTCCCCACCCCCCACCTTCATCCTATGGTCCTGTGTCCCAGAGGGAAAGATCATTCCTGCCTGGAGAAGCAGTGTATGCCTGGACTAGCCAGGTATGCTGTGACAGCTGAGGGAGGCCACTTCTCAATAGTAATAAACTTTGTCCTTCTTTTTCCTGGCACCAGGTTGCCACCTGGTGAGTTTATTCAGAAGGGCCCAAAGAATTGAAAGGGTTTCCTCCTAGTCCCCCCTGGCCCCCGCCCCAAGCGTATGCTTCTCCCATGGCCAAATGTCAGTCAGTGCTGACCTCAGTATTCCCATGAACCACACGTGGCCATGCTCCCCCAAACTAAAAAAGCTGCCTATGTATGCTCTCTCATGAGGTCATCTTACCTCAGACTATAACAACCATGGAGGCATGGAGACAAATGCAGGAAATGAGCATGTTTCTAGTAACCATTTCTGTAAAAACAGCCTTTTGTTTTGACAGGGTTTCACACAGTCCATTCTGGTCCTAAACTTGTTATGTAACTGAGAGTGTCTTGGAACCTCTGACCCTCCTGTCTTACCTGTCAAGACCACAGTAGACCATGCTCCCAGTCTACTGAAGGGTCATGCATGCTAGACAAGCCTGCTACTAATTAAGCTGTGTTCCTCATTGTTTCGGGCTTTTTTGTTGTTGGTTTAGTTTTGGGGGTGGGGGTGGACAGAGTCTCTCTCTATAGCCCTGGCTGTCCTGGAACTCACTATGTAGACGAGGCTGGCCTCAAACTCAGATCTGCAGGCCTCTGCTTCCTGAGTGCCGAGATTAAAGACAGGCTTATTATTTCTGGCTTTTTTTTTTTTTTAAATACACTGTCGCTATCTTCAGACATACCAGAAGAGGACACCAGATCCCATCACAGACGGTCGTGAACCACCATGTGGTTCCTGGGAATTGAACTCAGGACCTTTGACAGAGCAGTCAAAGCTCTTAACCTCTGGGCCATCTCTCAATCTGTCTCTAGTTTGCATTGCTAGCTCCACAAGCTTCCCAGGTTTCTGGCTTTTGAGACAAGAGTTTTGCTGTGTAGAGCAGGCTGGCCTTAACTTCACTATGTAGCTTAGGTTGACCTTGAACTCACAATCTTTGTGACTCTGTCTGGTGTGTGCTGGGATTATGGAAATGCACCACCATCCCAAGCTTTTGCTGGGGTTGAAGCCCGAGTTCCTGTTCTCTCATGTGGTTCAGAATGGCTGATTAGACTCGCAGGTCTTAGGTTTTTTTTTAAAGCAGGGTTTCTCTGTGTAGTCCCCACTGTCCCTGGAACTCTCTGTAGACCAAGCTGGCCTTGAACTCAGAGATCTGCCTGTCTCTGCCTCCTGAGTGCTGGGATTAAAGGAGTGTGCTACTACCACCTGGCTAAGACTTGCAAGTTTTAAGGGCTCTGTGGTCATGGAAGAGGTGGGTGAGAACAGAGACCATTAGGTTTGCAGCAGTGGCCTGACAGATGCCCATACTGGCTGTCCACACCTAACTGTGCCGGTCTCTTACTGATTGTGTGATTTCAGTGACTACGGAATCAGCTGTCATGAGATTATGCCACAGAATAACAATCGCCTGTACATGGGTCCTCATGCAACAAACAGGCCATGCTTGCCAGCAGCACACCTGGGTACATCAGGCCATGCTTGCCAGCAGCATACCTGGGTACATCAGGCTGCTCTCATTTGTGAGAGTCACGATTCTGCCATGAATTCCAGCAGCCGCACGTTGGGTGGGACATAGCTGCACACAGGAGCTGTGTGGAGAGAGAGATAGGACACTTTCTCTGAAAAGATCGTTAGGGATAGAAGAAATAAAGGACCTCAGAGAGAGGCTGTCCTAACCTGTGCTGCCAGCTGCTTACCACGGGCACTCCTTCAGCCTGCCAACCCTGGCTGAAACCAAGCCACCCGCAACCCTCTGCTCACTAGTCAAGGAACCAGTGTGGGAAGGAGTGGGATGGCCATTTACCATGGCTCATTCTATCAGTTTGTCCTTTGGCCCCCACTTTCAGAGGGTCCCCCTGAAGCAGTAAAGCTAAAACCTAACTGCCTGGGAATGTAGGAGTAAAGTTCGGGGAAACAAAGTCACGAGAATGTGGAAACATCTGCTTGTTTAGGTTCTGGGGATATAGAAACAAAGTTTCAAAATTGTGAAAACAAAGTTCTGGTGGTCAGGATGTTAAGTCAGAATTGACCAGGCTAAGGCCAGCCAAAACAAAAATAACTGGTGGTTGCAATGACGTTAAGGTGTACAAAAACAAGATTAGCAATTCTCAGAATAACTCCCCCTCCCCTCTGTGCTGAAATCTGGGAAACCACAAACTGTCCTACTGTCCTGACCTAACCACCAACATCCAGTAAGATAAACAACAGAAGGCTGATGAGTCAAAAGTACACTGCTGTTTTGCTGACCAATTATGCTCCAGCTGTTCAGCCCCCCTTGTAAGGAGGGTATAAAAAGTGAGCGCTTCCTGAGTTCTTTGTTGTCTCTCCCTGCGAGGCTGAGCAACCTCATGCGTTGTATCAATAAACCTCATGCTTTTGCATCGATCTGTTGTCAAGCTGTGGTCGGTGAGGTAGCACGTCTAGGCTAAGACTCTCTGTGGTCTTACACTCCCGTTCTCTGTGCCCACCCCCTACCTTCACCCCCACACTGGGGATTCTATGTTAGTCCAGCAGCATAGCAAGCTTAGTTAGGGTTTTTCTGCTGTGAACAGACACAATAACCATGACAACTTTTCTTTCTTTCTTTTCTTTGGTTTTTCGAGACAGGGTTTCTCTGTGTAGCCCTGGCTGTCCTGGAACTCACTCTGTAGACCAGGCTGGCCTCGAACTCAGAAATCTGCCAGCCTCTGCCTCCCAAGTGCTGGGATTAAAGCATGCACCACTACCACCCAGAAATTCTTATAAGGACAACATTTAATTGGGTTCAGAGGTTCAGTCCGTTAGCATCAAGGCAGGAGCATGGCAGCATCCAGGCAGGCATGGTTCAGGAGGATCTGAGAGTTCTACATCTTCATCTGAAGGCTTCTAGCAGAATACTGGCTTCCAGGCAGCTAGAATGAGGGTCTTAAAGCCCACACCTACAATGACACATCTACTCCAGCAGAGCCACACACTCTAATAGTGCCAGTCCCTGGGCCAAGCATATACAAACCATCACATTCTACTCTCTGGCCCCCATAGGCTTGTTCAAATACTTGAGTCTATGGGGTCCATAGCTAACCATGGCGTAACAAAAAATTACATTTAGTCCAACTTCCAATGTCCCCATAGTTTATAGCAGTATCAACAATGTTAAAAGTCCAAAATTCAAAGTCTCTTCAGAGATCCATCCAATCTTTTAACTGTAATCCCTGAATCAAGACAGGAAACCCTGAGCAAACTCCAAACTCTGCATCTCCATGTCTGATGTCAAAGCAGTTTTCAGATGTTCAATGACTTTTTCATCATTGTTGACTGCAACAAACTTCTTTTCCTGGGCTGGTTCCACTCCCTGTTAGCAACTTTCCTCAGCAGATAGCCCACGACTCTGGCATCTCGAATATCTTGGGGGCCTCTAAGGCAACTTCAACATTACAGCTTCTTATTCCAATGTCTGGGATCCACACATGATCTTCTGGGCTCCTCCAAAGGGCTGGTGTCACTTCTCCAGTTCTGCTTTTTGTAGCACTCTTAAGCTCAGGTTGATCCACTCTATTGTCCCTGCTTTTCTTGGTGATCATCCCATGGAACTGGCATCTCCAATATGCTGGGGTCTTCTGCTGCACCTAGGCTTGACCAATAGCCTCTCATAGGCTCTCTTCATGGTGCCAAGCCTTAACTTCTTTGTACGACCCCTTCAGTCCAGGGCCATCAACTGCAATTGAGACTGCACCTTCACCAATGGCCTTCCATGGCCCCTCACAATGTCAAGTCTCAGCTGCTCTCCATGACCCCTTCATGCCTTCAAAACCAGTACCACCTGGGTGATTCTTACATATTACCAAGTACAGCTGAAGGACGAGGTGCAACCTTGGCTACCTCTGGAACACAGCTCATTTGTGCTGTCAGGAAACACTCCCCAGCATAAATTGTCCAGTAGTCCCTTTTGGTTTTGACTCTAAAGCCAGACAATGGCTGAAGCTGCTGAGTTTTGCTGCTTTGCTGGGGCTGGAACTTGCCCTCCTTATTCTATTACTAGCTTTCTGTTTTCCAACTCCCTCACTGCCTAAAGTTTGCTGCCTTGGAACTGGCTCTGTAGATTGACCTTGAACTCAGAGATCTGCATGGCTCTGTCTCCTGTAATGTTGGGATTAAAGGCATATACCACCATGCCAGGATTTAAGCTTTTCTTCACCTAGACCTGCTTTGTCCCAGGCTGGCCTTGAACTCAGATATCTGTTTGGCTTGTCTCCTGGGATCAAAGGTGTGTACCATTATGCCTGGATCTAAATTTAGCTGGGTAGGATCTTGCCCCCAAATCCCTTAATATATTCTCTCTAGAATATAGGATTCAGCTCCATTTCGCTTCCTGGTGCCCCCTTAGTACTTGAACCATGTATATTTTTCATTTCTAAGCTTGCTATGCTTATTCAAAACTCTCTTCATGAGACTTAACCAGAGAACAAAGTCTCTGCTGGGCTTTTTTTTGAGACTTCCTTTGTCAATGCAATTAATATAAATCTCTTTACCTTAGACTTAGGTAGACTCTTTAGACAATGGCAGAAAGCAGCCACAATCTTCACCAAAATACCACAAAAATAGTCTCTAGGCCACATATTGAAATTCTTCTGCACTGAATCCTCTTGGGCCAGGTCTGCACAGTTCCAATCCTACTTAGTAACAAAGTCTTCCATATACCTAGGAAAGCCCATTACGCCCCATTTAAACCATTCCACTGCTTTCCAAAGCTAAATTTCCAAAATCTACATTCTTCTAAACAAAAGCATGGTCAGGCCTATCCCAGTAATACCCCACTCCTGGTACCAACTTCTGTCTTAGGGTTTTACTGCTGTGCACAGACACCATGACCATGGCAACTCATATAAAGGACAACATTTAATTGACTTACAGTTTCAGAGGTTCAGTCCAGTATCATCAAAGTGGGAACATGACATCATCCAGGCAGGGATGGTGCAGGAGGAGCTGAGAGTTCTACATCTTCATCTGAAGTCTGCTAGTGGAAGACTGGCTTCCAGAAAGCTAGGACAAAGCCCACGCCCACAGTGACATGCCTACTCTAATAGGCCACACCTACTCCGACAGGGCCATACCCTCTAATATTGTCATTTCCTGGGCAGAGCATATAGAAACCATCACACAGGCAAAACCTCCATACACGTTAAAAAAAAATCATAGAGGAACATTGAGAGGACTGAGAAGAGGCACATGGACACAGTTGTAGGTGATATCCCAGTGAGCAGTAGCAGAAGGACACACAGAACCTGCTGTGGGAAGGGGGAGGAAGTGTTGCCATGGGAACTCAAGAACTGGGACTGAACCCAGGAGAGTCCATTTCTCAACTGTGTGACCCAGAAGCAACAAGGAGTGAAGGCAGTGGTACCCAGTCCATCTCTCCTGCCTTTTCCTTCCCATCTAGTTCATCTCAGTGGACGAGCCAGCTCTGAGTCAGAGGAGAGAGGAGAGCCAGTCTACAGGGGCCAGTCTTTGGGGATCAGTGTCTGATTGGATGTGGTGAAGAGGAATAACCAGCAAGTGATCACACAGAATAGGAGGCAGTAGGTGTTGAAGGGTACAGAGAGGAATGACGACGTCTACCTTCTGGAAGCTTCTAGGTTCCTAAGAGTAGCCTGGCCACACAATCATTGGCAGTTCTAGAAGGAATAGAGTGTTGTGTCTCTGTTATTGTCCAATGGCAAATGTTACCACAGATCCTGAAGTATCCCTGGTGATTTCTACCTCTCCACTTCTTGTCTATGCACAGCCTTCTCCCCTCCGGGTGCTGGTGAAGCCTATAACTTGATTCCATACAGTCTACAGAATGTGACAGAGGTGATGGTCTGTCATGGTCTTGAGAGGCTAGTTTGTATAAGACGCCAATTAGCCCATTGAAGGAGACTCCCCTACTGCCTCGATGGAATAGGAGGCATGCTATGCTCTGGAACAGGAGCTGTGGGTAGATTATAGAAAACATTACACACACACCACATACATACACACTACACATACACACACCACACCACACAAACACCACACATACCACATACCACACACACACATACACACACCACATACACACCACACATACACCACACATACACCACACATACACACACCACACATACATATACCACACATACCCACACCACGCACATACCACACACACATCATACACATACCACACATACCACATAAACTCACACCACACACACACATACCACACACACTACACACATACCACACACACACACAAACACACACACACAAACACCACACTACACACATATACATGTGCATACACATGAACTGTGACTATCCTTAGACAATTTCCGGTAAGGAGCTAAAGGAGTTGGAGTACCAGTCACACTGCAGCAAGGGAGCGAATTCTGCCCCCAGCTCTAAAGAGTTGGAGCCCATTGTTCAGATGGAAGGAAGCCCAGCCCACTGCCTCCCTGACAGCAGCATGTGAGACCCTGGGCACAGAAACCATAGGCTGCTGAGTACGTGCGAGTTTAAACTGCTGCACGGTGGTGATTGATCCTGCAGTGTGGAGCTCTCAGGTACAACAAAGCCAGTGGTGCTGAGCGCGAGATGAACCCCGCTAAGATTTGGAGCAACCCCTCTGCTGTAGAACGCAGCCAAAGCTGGGGACCCTCTCCTTTGTGTACCTTAAAGCAGATGTAAAACAGACCTGATTGGTTTCTTCTCCAATAGATAACTGTCCTTGGGGTTATGTGAACAACACATATTCCTTATGAATCACTATAGCGGAGGGATGAGTTTTATACATTTTTATTACATTTTTCATTTGTGTGTGTTCCACCAATAAACAAATAGAGTGGCTGAGGTACAGCTGGTCTTCACATCATTATGCTTGTCACATATTCTGTTCATATGTCAAGAACAGGAAGCGGGGCCAGGCCATTAACCCTCAACACCCACCCTGGTGACTCTCTTCTTCCAGCAAGGCTCAGCCTCCTCAAGGACCCACAACCTCTCCAAAGAGTGTCACCAGTTGAGTACACACGAGCTTTCAGGGACTATCACATGCTAACCCTCACAGCAATGTAACGTGCAGGACGGCTGGAGATACTTCTTTGGCAGCCGATGTAGTCGCTTCTGGGACTATGAGCCAGAACCAGAGTGGCTTCCTGCTCAGGCCCATCTTGGCTTCTGCACACCCTACGGTCAGAGCACATGTCCTCGGCAGTAGGTATCTGCCATCATCCTGGGGACACAGCCCACACCATGGCAGGCTATTATGTGTACACTCCCAGAGACCTCTCTCCAAAACTCCCTAGAGAGGTAGCCTACCAGTGGGGCTGGGATTTCCAAGCAACAACCTTACGGCTCCTGGGTGGTGACATGTCTTCACCCAAGCTGACTGCCATTGTGCCAAGTCTAATCGCTGGTGCCACAAATGCTATCACACATTTTTCAGAAGCCGAAGGGTTTGCCGTTATAAACTCTCGTGGGTAGGGTCCGTCCTGCTGTCTCACTTGTGCCAGGAAAGTGCCGACTGGGTTTGGGATTCAGCAGCTAGAGAGTGTGGGTGATACGTGGGCAGCTTTGTCACTGAAAACCCTACCATTGGGTCATGGCTCTCACAAAAGCTACCTCCTTCAAGCTCCCTAGTAACCTTGAAGCTGGCCCAAGGGTTTCTTCTCCTTCAGCAATTGCTTGCTACTTATGTAACCACTGGGTGGGGTCTGGTGAATCTTGCTTCATGGACATTGCCTGATCCTCTTACTTTCTCTCCAGGAGGGAATGCTTCAGTCAACGAGAAATAGAATATACTGTGTGTGGTTCCTTCCAGCTCCTGGGGGGTGTGTCTTGGAAGCCAGTCCCTAAACTCTGAGCCCGCCAAGCAGCTCTCACGTGCTTGAATTCCTCAGTGATGTCCAAGGATAATGTACACCTGGCCAGCTGCATACAGATGCCCAAGCAAGGGCTGCAGCATGGCCTCCGTCTGGAAAAGAATCCAGATCTACTTAACACATTGTGTCTGTTCCACGTCTGAAGGCAAGAGGCAGAGCCTTGTGGGTTCAGTATATGCGAAGGGCACAGAGGTCATGGGATCAGAGTAGCCGCTGGCCAGCCACCCACCAGATCCCGTTAAGAAGGGATTAGCAGACTGCAAACTGGGCAAGAAAAATCCTCTCATCTTTTAATACCAGCCCTCCGGCATCCCTAGTTTGGATGTGAGTTACGGCGGCTCACCTCCCTTTTTAGTCCAACTCACCTGGCTGTCTTTGCTTAGGCGGGCAAGAGGGGAGGTCCCGAAAGCCAAGCCACCCTTGTGCAGGAGATATTAGAAAACAGGACCTACCTATCCATCTAGGGCATCCATCTCTCGTGAGCCTAGACCATGGGCAACGTCATGGAGGGCAAGTCGGTGGAAGAGCTGAGCAGCACCGAATGCCATCAGTGGTACAAGAAATTCATGACGGAGTGCCCCTCTGGCCAGCTCACCCTCTACGAATTCCGCCAGTTCTTTGGCCTCAAGAACCTGAGCCCCTCAGCCAGCCAGTATGTGGAACAGATGTTCGAGACCTTTGACTTCAACAAGGTGGGCAGAGGATGGGAGGGACGGGAAGATCGTGATTCTTGGGGGACCCCTCGAGAGGCCAGGCTGGAGCAGCCTAGTGGGGAGGCAGAGCGAACAAGAGGAAAGAAGTGTCCTCCCCAAAAGTCACTTCCGGTTCCCATTGTTTTGGGGACTGAATCTTACTGTGGAGCCGAGGCTCATTTTCAACCCATGGTGATCCTCCTGCCTCAGCTTCCTAGTTGTCAGGAATACAAGTATAAGTTGCCATGCCCGGCTTTAGCTTGAGCCGGTTGGTTTTAACAGCATCTTGTTCATTTGGAAGGTGGGCTTTGAGATTTGATTCCATAGCTGCTCATTAAGCATCTCAGCTTTAGGCCCTGGGGTTTTGGCAAACTAACACCCACTTCACAGGGGAAAACAGAGGTCATAGACTAAATGCAAGGTGTTCCCTGTCTACCTGCTATCCTGCTTAGCAGCCTCCAAGACAGGTAGGAGTACTTCCAAGATGGCCAATGAGCATTTCAAGGTGACTAGGTGGGTGAGATGCTTGTGCCAAAACCCCTAGATTTTCCTTGGATGTGAGGGATGGAGGCAGAGAAAAGAAGGGAGGGAGGGAAGGAGGGAGGGGGAGAGAAAGAGAGGGAAAGAGAGGGAGGGAGGGAGAGAGGGTGAGAGAAAGAGAGAGAGAGATTTATTGGAGCTCATCTGTAAAGCTGCCATTTATCTAGAACAAATAGCTATTAAGATGGTGGAATCCAGAACCACACACCTGCTTCCTCACCTTGTGCCCTGTCTGCTCATTTTGAGCTGGGCTGGCCCCTCACTGAGACATGGGGTCTATCAGTAATACAGGGCCAGGTATCCATTGTGGCAGGGGTGCCCCTCCCCTCAAAAACACCACTGTGGTCGGCGCTTCTAGGGAACACCAAGATCCCTGTGTGGTTATTTAAAACTCACTAATACTTGAGTTAAGAGGCCCAATGGGATTACGGGAGCTAAAGGGCCCTCCAAGGGCAGGGTGCCTGCTCCAAGGGCTCTTCTGAAGGGGAGGGGCAGAGAGCCGGAGATAGGATGATGAGGTGAAGGAGTCACGAGGGTGCTCCGAGGAAGTCCTCCTGTCCAGGATGGGAGGGATCCCAGCATCTACCCATAACACACTGCAACTTCTTGTCTCCTCCTGCTAAAGGAAGCCCTTGGGGTCAAGACATGTCTGTGGGAAGATTCCTTTAAGTCAGACACAATACAAATCCTCTACCTTCACCTAACCCTTGTCACTTGGGTACCATCTCTTCGGTTTCTGTCACCTGTATTGTCTGGAACTCAATCCTTTTCAAAGTTAGGTGCTGTGTGTTGTAATCACACCATGAGGGAGGTAGAGGCAGGAAGAAGGTCAAGTTCACTCTCAGCTACACAGTTACCAGCTAGCCTTCATACACGAGACCCTATCCTTACCCTCCAGGATCCCTAAACAAACAGAACCGTCAGTCGGCTTCTTGTTTCTACCCAGCTCGGCCTCCTCAGGACCCTGCATCCTTCCCTTGAGCCTTTGTGCTGCTAGACCCGCGGCTGGCTTCCATCTTTCTTGTTACAAATCTGCTCAGCCAGGCGGTGGTGGTGCATGCCTTTAATCCCAGCCTGGCCTGAGTTTGAGGCCAGCCTGGTCTACAGAGTGAGTTCCAGGACAGCCAGGGCTACACAGAGAAACCCTGTCTCGAAAAACCAAAAAAAAAAAAAAAAACAAAAAAAAACAAAAACAAAAACAAAAAAAAAACAAAAACAAAAAAACAACCAAAACCCAAATCTCTGCTCAAACCTTCTCACCAACACACTCCCTGGTCACCCGGTTCAAGTTTACTGGGCAAACTGGGTCTGGCCCCACCTTTGCCTTTCCTGGCTGCAGCTCCCAGATTTTTCTTCTCTTCTTGTCTGTCTCGTCTCTTCTTTTCATTTTAGTTTTTCAAGAGAGGATTTCTCTATGTTGCCCTAGCTGTCCTGGAACCCACTCTGTAGACCAGGCTAACCTCGAACCTGTTTCTGCCTCCCAAGTGCTGGGATTAAAGGTGTGTGTCACCTCCCAGCCCAGTTTTCATTTTTAAAATTTTATTTTTGGGATGGAGAGTTGGCTCAGCAGTGAAGAGCCCTTGCAGAGGGCTTGGGTTCTATTCCCAGCATCTATATGGTGGCTAACAACCTCCCACTCCCCCTTGGGCAATGCAAGCATGTGGTACACAGATATGCATGCAGGTAAACACCCTGTACATGTATGAAAATTTAAATTATGCTTAGAATTTATTAATTCATATTTTTAAATTTAAAAATTCATTCATTTAATTTCTTGCTTTCTGATGCCAGATATTAAAGAACCATAACCCCTGGTATGAGTCCCCACACTGGGATATGAGCTTTGTGGGGGACAAAGTCTTGTCTTGCTTATTGCTCTGGCTCCAGCTCCTAGGACAGTGCCTGGAACATAATAGGTGCTTCATAAGTGTTAAGTGAATAAGTGGATATATGAGAAACCCTGAGCTTTATGGCTAATAAGGATTTTATAATATACATTAATTATGCAATTATTATAATGAAGAGTATAGCCAGCCATGATAGTGCATGCTTGTAATTTCAATGCTTAGGTGTCTGAGGCAGGAGGATCATCACAGATTTAAGGCCAACCTGGGCTGTATAATGAGACTTTGTTACCATACACACACACACAAACACATACACACACAAGCACTCACTTGTATAAATGTATGCACACACAGAGTCTGTATAATACCCAATGTGCCTTCCCATACCAAACTATTCAATTTCTATGTGGGCCACAGTCTCTTGCCCTTGCAGCATGGCCTTGAGATGGGACACAGCCCTGACCACTTTTTTTTTTCCCAAGACAGGGTTTCTCTGTATAGCCCTGGCTGTCCTGGAACTCACTCTGTAGACCAGGCTGGCCTCAAACTCAGAAATCCACCTGTTTCTGCCTCCCAAGTGCTGGGATTAAAGGCGTGCGCCACCATTGCCTGGCATAAATAAAGTTTTATTAGAGCATACTATACTCTACCTAAGAACTGTAGGTCTGGGATATAACTCAGAGCTAGAATGCTTGCCTGCTATGCTCAAGGCCCCACATTCTGTGGATGCAGCTCAGTTAGTTGGTGGATTATTTTCGTGGCATGCTGGGGATTCAGTTCACCACGTAAACTGGCTGAGATGGTGCACAACTGTAATCTTTACACCCAAGAGGTGGAAGCAGGAGAATTAGAAATTCAAAGTTATCCTGGCCACACAGGGAGTTTAAGTCTAGCCAAGCTTAGAGACTGTCTTTTAAAAAAAGCTTGGGTTCTCTCCCCCAGTGCCAAAAAAGGTGTCATAGCTTTACTGAAATGACGGTGACTGTCCGCCTGCAGGGCTGAGACTCTGGTTCATGGGACTCCTTTTAAAAACATAGCTGTTCCAATGAGAAGATGGCTAGGTACCAGGGAGCTGCACCAGATACATGGAGAGGGGTAAGCCAGGTGGCAAGGGAGCCTGTGCCCTGCTACTTTCTGCGGGGCATGGCTGTGCAGGGTCATCACAGCACACACAGATCCAAGTTGTCCTGTCACCTTTGTGTAAGCACTGGTACAGTTTAGAAGACCCAGTTTCTAGGCAAGGGTTTGCCATCCAGTTAATTGTATGGCGGTGTCTCAACATCAGCTTGAATGAGGATGGAAATGGTCAACTCGTGGGGAGTGGCTGCGAGATGCAGTGAGCAGTGCAAAATTCTCAGCACAGGAAGCCCATGGAAAGTGCTAGAATAAGACTAGGGTGTGAGGATCTGGATTTGATCCCAGCACCCATGTAAAAATCTGGGTGCCCACCTATAACTTTGACCCTGAGAGTCAGAGATAGGTGGAGTCTTGGGGCTCTCTAGCCAGCCAGATTAGCTGAATTAGTGAGTTCCATGAGAGACCCTGTCTCCAAAATAATATGGAGAACCATAGAGGAAGACACCCAACACAGCAACCTCTGGCCTCCAAAAGTACAGGCATTAACATGTACACACATCACAGACAATACATATACATAGCACACACACATACACATACCACACACACAGTACATATAGATACACACATACACATACTACACACAAACACATATACACCTATCACATACACACCTCACATACACACATACCACACCACACACATACACACACACAGCTATTTTACTGATGGGAATCCATTTCATACCTCACTTCTTTATACTGTGTTTTGTTTTTGTTTTTGTTTTGTTTTTTTTGGTTTTTCAAGACAGGGTTTCTCTGTAGTCCCGGCTGTCCTGGAACTCACTCTGTAGACCAGGCTGGCTTTGAACTCAGAAATCCGCCTGCCTCTGCCTCCCAAGTGCTGGGATTAAAGGTGTATGCCACCACCACCCAGCTTTATACTGGTTTTGAGATGTGTGTCTATGGTCTCACTAGTACTCATTTGAAACTCAGAACAATGCCCTTGCCTCAGACTTGAGAGTTCTTGGGATTACAAGTGTGTATACCCTGGCCAAGCCACAATCTTGAACGTTCATATTGTCTTCTCTTCTCAGCTAAGGAAATGAGGGCTCAGCGAGGCCCAGCGACTTGTCTGAGGTTGGGCCCTTCCCAAGTTGGGGCTTTGGTCTTTTGACTTCTTCACTGTTTCTTTGTAGTCATTGAGAAATTACAATAGTAATATAACTCCTTGTTTAAAAAATGTTCATCAATACAAGAATAAAGAGTGAAAGTCAAGGCCCAAGGCCTGGAGGCACACACTCTTCTCCCAGCATTCAGGAACCAAGGTGGGAAGATCCTGAGTTGGAGGCCAGCCTGGGCTACATAATTGGACCCTGCTTATTTACTGTTTATTATATATCAAGCCATTGTCTCACTTCCAGGCATTGTTGCATAGGGGCCTTGCTTCATCCTGAGGACCATCCTGGGAGGGTGGAATGAGCAAAAGTGTGTGTAAAAGCCCTTGAACTCAAGATAGGACCATGCCAATGTTCACCATGAGCCTGATCATTGCTATGTTGTTTAGTGTGGTCAGGGTCTTGCTTAACGCGTACATGCATCCAATGACAGAGAGCTCATTATTGATTCCGATGGCCCAGCCACAGGCTGCAGGAGTCCTTACTGCCAACTCAGATCTGCCTGCCTGCCTGCCTGCCTGCACCTCCTGCTTCCTGAGTCAGGGTTGTAAGCGA
The DNA here is from genome assembly GCF_008632895.1 of Mastomys coucha. NCBI lineage: Eukaryota > Metazoa > Chordata > Mammalia > Rodentia > Muridae > Mastomys > Mastomys coucha. Next base: position 62,046,965 of record NW_022196909.1, on the reverse strand, counting down.
GGGGCAGGGACTGATAGCTCTTACCCTTTTGTGAAATGCTTAGCTTTCTGACATGCCCGGATAGGCAGGAGCAGAGAGGCAGGGGCCAGAGGATCATCCTACATCAGGTCTTGTGTTTCTCCAGCTGTCAGTGTAGCTGAGTGGTAGGTTGCTTATCCAGTGTGCTTGGGGACCCAGGGTTCAGTGTCCAGGATTGCAACAATTTTGTGCTACATATGAAGGTCACGTGTTTCTCCTCCATGTCAACCCTTTTCAAGACTCAGTGGAGATGTCTCCTTCTCTTGAAGGGCCATTTGAACTCCTGTCCTGCTCTAGCAGAGTTAGATGATTCTATAATGTCCAGGTATTGGATACACTGATACATTGCGCTCCCTGGCCCCATAGTGACTTCGTACTGGGCATAATGAGGGTTGCCCAGCACTTGAGTGCTTGCTGCTTTTCCAGAGGACTAAAGTTTGGCTTCAGCACCTGTGTTAGGCTGCTCACAACCATCTGTAAGCTCCAGGGGAGGTGACATTCTAAGAGCCTCTAAGAGCATGCACACATTTACACAGACATATGCACATAAACAGGATTTTTTTTTTTAAAGAAAATAAACAACAGAATTGTATCTAGCGGTGCACACCTTTGATCCTCGCATTTGAGGGGCAGAAGCAGGTGAATCTCTGAGTTTTGAGGCCAGTCTGGTCTACAGTTCTAGTTCCAGGACAGCGAGAGCTGTAGAGAGAAAACCTGTCTCAAAATAAAACCAAACCAAAAAAACCAAAACCAACTAACCAACCAATCAAACAAATCGAACAGCCGGTAACCGGATTCACTGCCTCACTGCACTCTTCTGTGCTGGGTGTTCAAGCCTCGTGGACTTGGTTCACCAACAGCAATTCTGACAGCAGGCACCACTGCCATTTTCAGATGAGGAAGTCGAGTGCTGTAGAAGGAACATGCTAAGTCCTGTGTCCCATATCCTAGAATTCAGAGGAGCATCAAGGAGGCACGATTCAAACCTGCTCCTCCAATACTGCGCTTCTGGCAGGGCAGGGCGATTGTTCCGCTGAGTTCTCACAGTCTTTCTCAGCACACGATAGAGCTCAGTGGAGCTGGAAGCCAAGAGAAGAGAGCCTTTATATATGCGTTTCCTGGCCCTATCTGCCAGGCCAGCACCTCAAGAGTTCTCTGAAGTCAAGCCTCCAGCCCTGGCTTGCTTTCTTCCTTCTTCCAATGGCTCAAGCTCTGGGAACGACCCCTGTTTGAGAATCAAAGGGAAGGAGAGGGGGTGGTTCTAACAGGCTTGATTGACAGCTTTGAGGAAGATGCGAGGCGGGCACTTTGAAGTGTCCAGAAAGACAGATATTCATGGTACAAGGGGACTGAACACCTCAGAGCTGAATGGCTTCTGCTCCCTTCTGCTTAGCATCGGAGGATTTATGGCTTCAGTAGTGAGGGGTGAAGAGGCGGGAGGCGGGGGTGTGGGGGGGAAGGAATTGGGTAGAGGCCTTGGGGCGGGGCTCTGAGTAGGGTGGGCGGAGCCCTGGCGTGCTCACCCCGCCACGCCCCTCTCCATTCGCCCAGGATGGCTACATTGACTTCATGGAGTACGTGGCCGCCCTCAGCCTCGTCCTCAAGGGCAAGGTGGAACAGAAGTTGCGCTGGTATTTCAAGCTCTACGACGTCGACGGCAACGGGTGCATAGACAGGGACGAGCTGCTCACCATCATCCGGGTAACTCCAGGTGCAGAGGGCTTGGCCAGCGGTGCGTGGGGGGTGGCCAAGAGTGAGTTCCTGGGCTGACAGACCCAGCCCCAGGATAGAAATGGCAGCCCAGAATAGGAATGGGATTTGGGACGGAGGGATGACATCCCTAACTCATTAACTGCATGATCTGGGCTATGTCACTATTCCTTAGGACTCAGTTTCTTCGTTGGTGCTAAGTCTCCGCTGTGTGTGTGTGTGTGTGTGTGTGTGTGTGTGTGTGTGTGTGTGTAACGAGGGGGCGTGCGCATGTGTGAGGCCAGAAGAGCATGTCAAGCATCTTGCTCCCTCTTTCTGAGACAGGGTCTTTCAATGAACCTGGAGCTAGGTTAGTGGCAGGCCCCCGGCAGGCCTCCCCCCTCGACTCCCTTCAGCCGGAGGTTACAGGGGCAGGACTACACTTTGCTTTTTACCACTATCTCTTCAGCATCTGTTTTTTGACTATATAGACCAGGCAGGCCTAGAACTCAGAGACCTGTCTGTCTCTGCCTCTGCCTCCCAAAGGGTAGGGGTTAAAGGCATGAGCTACCATGACACGCCTCCCTCGTCTTCTTTTAATGCTTTTAACTTAGACTAGCTCACAATTACTTGGCTCATACTGACCTCGAATTTGAGGCAATCCTACCTCGGTGGCCCAAGTGCCTGAGACCCTAACCTTGGCCCACTCTGAACCGTTCTGGGGTTCTGACAAGCTCGCTCGGCTCCCACTCCCACCACCGGGAAGGATCTCCTCACTTTTGCCTATTTGTGTTCCCAGGCCATCCGAACCATTAATCCCTGGAGCGACTCATCCATGAGCGCCGAGGAATTCACAGATACAGTGTTTGCCAAGATCGACATCAACGGGGATGGTGAGGGGGCCGAGGAGGGGTTCCCCGGGAGAGGGGTCAGCAGAGAAGCAGTCGCTCCTGGGGAGGGGCAAGAGAGGAGAAGGACACAGGGCCTTCTGCTGGTCGTCTCTTCTGCGCACCTCTGCTCTGGATGCAGACCTGGATTTGGGGGATCCCCTCTGGGTTCTGGATCCTTTACCATTACCCCAGCTCTGGCTCTGCCCTTGCCTTTTGCGTCCAGCTCTGAGCCCTGGACTCCTGAGACTTCATCCTGCGAATCTTTCTCTCCATCCCAGGGGAACTGTCTCTGGAGGAATTCATGGAAGGTGTTCAGAAGGACCAGATGCTCCTGGACACGCTGACCCGAAGCCTGGACTTGACCCGCATCGTGCGCAGACTCCAGAACGGCGAACAGGAGGAGGCAGGGGCTGGCGACCTGGCAGCTGAGGCTGCGGGCTGAGCCTCACTCTGTGGCTTCTGCATGCTGAGGGCTGGCCCCGTGAGGTGCCTGCTGTGGTTGTTCTGTTCTTGTCTTAACATTACATAGAACCTCCTGAATTCAGAGTCTCAGCTTTTTTCTTTGGGTGCGTAGTGCTGGGTGGAGGGGCAGTATCAGGAGTTGAGAGCCCAGGACAGAGAGGGATGGTCCCTAATCCCTCTAGGGAACTCAGAAGATGCTGGTGCTTCCTGTCAGTCCCTCTCTAGCCCCTCCCATCTTCTTGCCCAGCTCCTTGCACTACTTCTACAGCTCACGAACCTTGCTGTGGAAGCTCTGAGGGACCCCC
>NW_022196909.1:62035523-62043591 GCF_008632895.1 Mastomys coucha | reverse complement strand
CCCCCGCCTCTGATTGAACCTGGCATCTGCTTCCACAGCCTCTGGCAGTCACACTCTGTCCTGGTCCTGGAGTCTGTTTGTGTGGCTTCAGGTGAAGAGCAAACATTTACTGAGCACCTACTGTGTGTTAGTGTTAGATGAGGCATCTTCTAGCCTGCCTCATGTGCCTCCATGATTTGGGGAACACACCGTTTGCCTGCCTGGGATATATATATATATATATATTCATATTTTACACAGACCATTTTCTTTTTTAAAGATGCATTTATTTATTTTATTTATGTCAATACACGGTAGCTGTACAGATAGTTGTGAGCCTTCATATGGTTGTTAGGAACTGAATTTTTTTTTTAGGACCTCTGCTCACTCCAGTCAACCCTGCTCGCTCAGTCCCTGCTTGCTCCAACCCAAAGATTTGCTTTTTATTAAAAAAAAAAGATTTATTTATTTATTTTATGTGTATGAATACACTGTAGTTGTACAGATAGCCATGAGCCATCATGTGCCTTCTGGGAATTGAACTCAGGACCCTGCTCGCTCTGGCGCCACTTGCTCTGGCATAATACACTGTAGATGTCTTCAGACACCAGAAGAGGACATCAGATCTCATCACGGATGGTTGTGAGCCACCATGTGGTTGCTGGGATCCGAACTCAGGACCTTCAGAAGAGCAGTCAGTGCTCTTACCTGCTGAGCCATCTCCCCAGCCCAGATTTACTTATTATTATACATAAATACATTGTAGCTGACTTCAGACACACCAGAAGAGGGGGTCATATCTCATTACTGGTGGTTGTGATCCACCATGTGGTTGCTGGGGTTTGAACTCAGGACCTTTGGAAGAGCAATCAGTGCTCTTACCCACTGAGCCATCACCACCACTCCATCTCCCGACCACTTTCATCTAAGTATTTTCTTAAGATAACTTTATAGCAACATACTATGAACTACAAAAACTCCAAAAGGCTGAGAGATGGTTCAGTGGTAAGAGCACTGGTTGCGCTAGCAGAGGACTTGGCCTTGATTCCCAGCACTCACATGGTAGATCACAAACATCTGCAAGTCCAGTGCCACAGGATTGGCCTCTGTGGGCAGTGCACACACATGATACATAGACATATGCAGGCAAAACACCCATACACATAAAATAAAAGTAAAACAAAAAGTACGTCAAGCCCATGCTGGGGCAGTGGTGCACATATGTTACACAAGCACGTAGGGGCCTGGCACAGTGGTGCACGCTTGTGATAACGGCACTCAGGGAGCTGAGGCAGGAGGATTGCCATGGGTTTCAAGCTGGCCTGGGCTTCTGAAACTGTCTCAATTGTCCCACAAAACAAAAACAAACAGCCCTTCTCCCATGCAGAAAGACCTGGGCTCACACTTACAACCTCAGGGCTCAAGCCAGAGGCAGGAATTCGGCTAGCCTGAGCAAAAAAGTGAGCTCCAGGCTAGCCTGAGCTACAGTGTGAGGCCTGGCTCAAACAAACAAACTTCACCTCCAGGACATTAAGTTAGTTTACTGTATTTTAACATGAAATCTATATCTATTCAAAGTAACACCAATAATCCATCAGGCTCCAGAGAGAATTGCTAAGTGTGACCACTGGTCCTACTTCCTGTCCTCTGAGGTGCCTTCCCCAGCTGCACAGACGGAAAGAGGCAAAGAAAGGCAGAGAGGTTCCCTGGGAGCCTAGCTTCTGTATTGGGTGCATGAGGGACGTTCACATGATAACCTGGGAGCTTTCTATAGTCGACCTGCAGGTTAGAGAGTCCAACAGCTGTGGGAGGCGAAGTCTGGCCTGGAACGCAAATGCACAGGTTCCCCCAGAGACAAAGAGAAGAGGCATGTGTGTATGGCTGGAAATAGTAGCAGGTTCACACTAGAGAGGGGATGAAGAGAAGAAACTGAGGAGCAGCCCCGAGCAGGGCAGGAACATCCCCTGTAAGCCTGCCAGGTCTCAGAGGGCGGGAGGGTCGCGGAGGTGGCCTTCCCCTTTGTCATCCTTGGTGAGGACAGCCTGGGGAGGAGCTGGGGAGAGTCCTCCCCAGCCGGTGCTCAGGTTGGTGGGGCTGGGTCATTATGATCCTTCCCATCCTTGCTTTCTTTCCAGACTGCATACTACTGGCCTTTGCTCCACCCCCACCCCTCACCGGCCCCATTTCCTCTGAGAACACCTAAAGATTAGTAGGAGCCCCGCATCTCCCAGGTAAAGCCCAGTTCTTCCAGGAGCAGCTGTGGAGCAGAGTGATGTCGGACACCTACAATGCTAGTAAATCCTGGAGAATGGACTGAACCCCACTTCAGACCCAGCAGTCGTTGCTTGGCTCCTTGCTCTCCCACACTGGAACTGTCAGGAAGTCCACACCAACTGGGAACAAGCTTCAGCCAACAAGGCCAGGGGACCTCTGCTACACTGTAAACCTGGGGGACCCTGGAAGAGTCTTGGAGGGGAGTGTGGGCCCCTGCAGGGCCCTGGGCTCTCAGAACATGGCGCTTCTCCGCCTCTGCTGAGTGATCCAGCCGCCCGGGTTGACATCCATCTGGAGCATCTTCATTACCCATTTATCTCGACGGGCGCCTTCAATGAACTCGGTCAGAGACAGCTGGCCTGGGCAAGGGTGGGAGAGCCGGTCATCAGGCGTAGGAGACTCGGTCTATGGGGAGGACCACCTCTCCTACAAACTGAACTGCAGCCTGGGGTTTTATGTAGCTTGTCAGTTCTCTAAAGGAGCCTCTTGCAACTCACAAGTGTGTGTGTGTGTGTGTGTGTGTGTGTGTGTGTGTATACATGCTCACCACAACCTGCAACCTGCAGTGGTTGGTTCTCTTCTTCAATCTCTTGAGTACCATGGATTTAATTCAGGCCATTAGGCTTGGTGACAAGTGCCTTTATTCACAGAACCATATTTCTGGTCCCTTTTTTATCTTTTTAAAAAAATATATTTGGGTCTGAAGAGATGGCTCAAGCGTTAAAAGCACTGGCTGCTCTTGCAGAGGACCCAGGTTCAAATCCCAGCACCTACATGGTGGCTCCCAACTGTCTATAACTCCAGTTCCAGGGGATCTGAGACTCTTTTCTGACCTCCGTGGGCATGGCACGCACTTGCTGCACAGACATACGTGCAGGCAAAGCGCCCATTAATATAAAACAAAATTAAAAAGGATTAGTTTTATTTGCATGCCCAGCCTTCGCCAGCTGCTCTCAGAAGTGCTCTCACACTCTACAAATGTGTGCTTGGGTGTTTTTGGCTCCCTTGATATTTCATGCCATCCTTTCTTCAACCAGTTCACAGTGTATTAGCAGCGGGGACGTGGGGGTTGGGGTGGGGGGTCTTGGGGGCATATTGCACACAGGCCAGTTTCCTGGCAGACTGCATCTCTCTTACCATCTCCATTCTCGTCCACCAGGAGGAAGATCCTGTCCACCACCTCCTCAGGCGTGAGCAGCTGACCCTGCTGCTCCAGGTCCAGCTCCACTCGGCAGGCTTTCTTCAGCTTGTAAATTGCCTGAGAGAGAGAGAGAGAGAGAGAGAGAGAGAGAGAGAGAGAGAGAGAGAGAGAGAGAGAGAGAGAGATAGGTTCCTGTGACAGACTCTCAGGGACCTGTGTCCCTTAGTGCCACCACTCCACACTGGCCCTCCAGGCTGAGCATCTTAGTAACACAGCACCTGGATGTGCTGGTCCATTTAACTAGCTAGAGGGGGAACCTCAATTGAGAAAATACCTCCAGTAGGCAAGTTATTTGTCATTATCTTGACTAATGATGGATGTGGAAGGGCCCAGTCCACTTGGTGGAATCAAAGGGCTTTAGAATGAGAGACTCTTCACTAATTTTTTTTTTTTTTTTTTTTTTTTGGTTTTTCGAGACAGGGTTTCTCTGTATAGCCCTGGCTGTCCTGGAACTCACTCTGTAGACTAGGCTGGCCTCGAACTCAGAAATCTCCTGCCTCTGCCTCCCAAGTGCTGGGATTAAAGGTGTGCGCCACCACCGCCTGGCTACTAATTAATTAATTAATTACAAAGTGGAGGGGCTGGAGAGATGATTCAATGGTTAAGAATACTGGCTGCTTTCCCAGAAGCCCTGGGCTGGATTGTTAGCACCCACATGGTGGCTAACAGCCCCATCTCCCCAATCCTAGGACCCTTCCTCTGGCTCCTGAGGGTATGACACACAGTAAGATACAAATTGCTTAAAAGATAAATCCACAATTCCACACTACACATGTCCCCCAGCCCATGAAAAGAACCAATTTTGATTTTTCTTGACTTATCGTTTGTGTCAGTTGATGGTGACTGTCAGCTTGGTTGGACTGAGTGCTGCATAGATGTTCAGTCAGTGCCTGTGAGGTGGTTTCTAGAGCCAATTAGCTCAAAAGGTCTCTGGCGAAATGAACAGCATAACCTACGGCTGGACAGAAAACCTGAGCGGCTGTGGAAGGGAGATCATGGAAGCTTAGAAGATGGGGTCCAGTGTCTGTGATGGGTGTGGCTCGGCCTGGCCACTTCCTGGCTGCCTCTCCCATCGCTTGTGCCAGTCACCATGGTATCTGCCCATAGTGATGGGCAAGAAAAGGCAAGAGTTAAACCCAACCGGGCCGAACCAGTCCTGCCCGCTTTAAGGTCTTCCTTCAGACACTGCCCCAGCAGTGACAACTTTGACCCACAATTGTTCTCTCGGGCTTTTGTTTTCTTCCTGTTTGTGACAGAGTCTCACTCTGGAGGCAAAGGCTGGCCTGCATGCAGCTCCTTCTATAGGACACCCTGGTCTTGGCTGGTGATCTCTGAGATGGAAGGCATGAGCTGTCACTCACAGCAGGTTTTCCTTTCTGCCTTATTGATTTCTTGTTTTTTATTTCTTTGGGTTTAATTTACTCTTTTTCATTTCTGTAGGTAGCTGCTTAGATTATTGATTTTCTTATTTCCCTTTCTCAAATTAACATTTATTATTGTTGTTGTTTTCTTTTTGTTTTGGTTTTGGTTTTTTGAGACATGGTTTCTCTGTGTAACATCTCTGGCTGTCCTGGAACTTACTTTGTAGATCAGGGTGTCCTCGAACTCACAGAGACGCCCCCCCCCCTGTCTCCTGAGTGCTGTGATTAAAGGTGCATACCTTTTCACATGGCAACATTTATTATTATTATTGTGGATATGTGTAATAGTGTGTGTGTTGGGGGTGTATCTTGTATGTGTACCATGATGGTCATGTGAAGGTCTGAGGACAACTCCCAGGAGTCTATTCTCTTACTCTACCATATGGATCACAGGGGCTGAACTTAGGATGTCAGGTTTGGTGGCAAACTCCTTTACCAGCCGGGCCTTCTTGCTGGCCACAGATCACACACTGTGAGTGATTCCCAAGTCAGGGCCAGGTGGCTCCCTGTTGAGCAGGCCACCTTCATGCAGAAGCCCAGGAATGAGAAGCGTATGAAATGGGGTGGCAGCCCACAGACAGACACTGACCTCCACAATGTCCAGAAGCTCCAGGCGGTCGATGCAGCCATTGCGGTCCTTGTCATAGATCTTGAAGGTCCACTTAAGCTTGTGTTCCAGGGTACCCCTCAGCACGAGGTTCAGGGCAGCCACATATTCCAGGAAGTCAATGGTGTTGTCCTACATTGAATGTAGTTGCTGTGAGGCCCCCATGCCCAGCCTCACCTCCCCAGAGTACAGGTTGAACCCTATTGACACTGTGTCCCCAGACTCAAGTGTTTCCTTTCCCTGCAATACCTGGGGACCTTTGTGTCATTGGACATGCTGTTCCCACCCCTAGAACCCTGCTTATTCTCTGCCTTACCCTTCCAAGTAGCCAAGATGGCAGGCCCATCCTACCAGGTCTGGAGAACTGTTCCTCATCATTTGTCCAGAGTTTTCTATTCTTAAAATATCCTCTCTCAGTGTAATTCAGTTTCCACAATGACCCCCATGTTTTGTGAGGCTCATTCTGACATCACTCCTTAGAGCAGCGCCTCCCCTGTGAGGGCATAGAAACCCTGGGACTGTTTCTGGGACAGCTCTGACTGGCATTAATCGCATCAGGGTTGCTCTAGTCAACATCAATTACCCAACTTAGCCTGAAGTGGGTGGAGGAGGTGCCCACCTACTCAGGACAGGCTGGAGGCACCTGGGAGATCACCTGCCCCTGTCTCTCCCTGCATTGTGCACTGACCCTGCAGCTGTCATAGAAGAAGTTCAAATTGGTGCTGAAGGCCAAGTTCAGATGATACAGTCTTGAAAGATCAACAAGCAAAGAAAAAGAATTCTGGCTTACAACGTCAGCTATCCCTTACATATTTTGGGGTGGATTTATTTATTTAATTTGTTTTTATGTGTTTGAAAGCTTGGCCTGCATGTATATATGTACACCATGTGTGTGTGTGCCTGGTGCCCATGGAGGTCAGAGGGCACTAGAATTATGGATGGATGTGAGCCACCATGTTGTTGCTGGTCTTCAAACCTGGGTCCTCTGGATCTTGAGACATCTCTCCAGCCCCCATCTTCTTTAAAACAAACAATCAAACAAACAAATAAGCAAATCCCCATCCATTCCCAGGCTCCTGGGTATTACAAGGGAGAACAGGGATAGGCAGGGAGAAGCTCAAGTTCTAGGTCAGACGTATAAGACCATGTCTTAAAAAAAACACAGAGGGGGCTGGAGAGTTGGCTCAGCGGTTAAGAGCACTGACTGCTCTTCCAGAGGTCCTGAGTCCAATTCCCAGCATCCACATGGTGGCTCACAATCATCTGTAATGGGATCTGACTCCCTCTTCTGGAGTGTCTGAAGACAGCGACAGTGTGCTCATAATACATAAAAAAAATCTTTTAAAAAACAAACAAACAAACATGGGCTGGAGAGACGACTCAGTAATTAAGAGCACTTGCTCTTGCAGAGAACCTAGACTCAATTCCCAGTGCTCACAAGGCAGCTCATAGCCATCTAAAATTCCAGTTTGAGGGAACTGGACACCTTCTGACCCTCATGGGCACTAGGGGGTATTGTCACACTATTGTGTGACATATACATATTTACATGCAAAAGACTCATTTACATAAAATAAAATCTAAAAACAACAGCAAAACTCTCAGACCTCTAAGTAGGAATACCAGACCAAGTTTAATCCCAGCACTTGGGAGGCAGAGGCAGGCGGATTTCTGAGTTCGAGGCCAGCCTGGTCTACAGAGTAAGTTCCAGGACAGCCAGGGCTATACAGAGAAACCCTGTCTCAAAAAACCAAAAAAAAAAAAAAAAAAAAAAAAAAAAAAAAAAAAAAAAAAAAAAGAATACTAGACCAGGAACTAAAATGCCAGAATGCTGGAGAGTTGGCTCAGCAGTTAAGAGCACTGGCTGCTCTTCCAAAGGACCTGGGTTCAATTCCCAGCACCCACATGATAGATCACAAGTGTCTATAGCTCCCGTTCCAGGGATCTGACACCTTCAGACATATATACTTTCAGGTAAGACACCGATATATACATTAAAAAAAAAAAATGCAGGAGTGAGCATTTGACCTTGGGCAAATCGGCTTCCTTTCTTGGATTGTATGTGTTGGTTTGAAGCAGGGTCCATCTGTGCTGGGCTCACGCTAACCCAGTGTCCCAGAGGCTTCATGGCAGCATGGACTGACACACCCAGCTGACCCCAGTTTTCTCCTTGTCAAAAAAAAAAGAGGGGGGCCACCACTCCCCCATGAGGCTCCTACAGCCTTCAGGAGAGGGGGTGGACCTGGGGAGTTGACTCTGTGCCCTGTGCTTCCTGACTGAGGTTCCACTGACACTGCTGATCCCTCCCTCGCTTCTGACTTGGGACTAAAGGTAGCTTTAGACATCAAGTGGCTTTCACACTGAGTCGGCATGGCACAAGCTCTTCTCCACCAAGGGGCACCGTCCTCACCGTCTCTTCAAATTACCCATGTGTCCCTTCAATTCAGATAGCTGAAATAGGCTTTATATTATCTTACTTCGGGGCATCGGGCAGGGGTTCCATGGATTTAATTCCAGCACTCAGGTGGCTGAGGCAGGTGGAACTCTGTGCGTTCAAGGCCAGCCTAGTCTACATGGAGAGTTCCA
>NW_022196909.1:62034745-62035513 GCF_008632895.1 Mastomys coucha | reverse complement strand
AAAGGAAGAAAAAGAAGAAGGAAAAGAAAAGAAAAGAAAAATAAAATATTCAACGCAACACAATACCATAAAAAGGACTGCAGGGCCGGGTGGTGGTGTTGCATGCCTTTAATCCCAGCACTTGGGAGGCAGAGGCAGGCAGATTTCTGAGTTTGAGGCCAGCCTGGTCTACATACAGAGTGAGTTCCAGGACAGCCAGGGCTACACAGAGAAACCCTGTCTCAAAAAACCAAAAAAAAAAAAAAGGACCCTGACCCAGATAACCTTTAAAATGAGGTCCCCCTTTTCCATGTAACTCTTTCTTTCTTATTTATTTTTTATTTTATGTGTGCGACTGTTTTGTCTGGGCACATGCATACCATGAGTGTGCCTGGTACCTGTGGAGGTTAGAAGTGGGCTCTGGATGCCCTGGAACTGGATTTACAGAGGGCAGTGAGCTGTCATGTGAGTGTTGGTAACAAGTGCTCTTAACCACTGAGCCATGCCATCAGCCCCTGAATTAAAATACTTTTCTGAAACAAAGGTCAAGTCTAAGAGATTTTAATACAGATTGTATGCACTAGGATCAAGAGAGAAGCAAGCTGCTTGGGAAGACAATAAGAGACGTGAGTACATGGGCCTGGGCTTCTCAAAGGACAGCAACATTGAAGTGAGTTAGGAAGGGGGACGTGGCTCGATCCACTAAACGCTGGCTATGCCAGCGTGAAGACTGGAGTTCCTTCCCCAGCTCCTACATCAAAGGCTGGGTGCGGGGGGGGGGGGGGGGGG
>NW_022196909.1:62026421-62034699 GCF_008632895.1 Mastomys coucha | reverse complement strand
ACTTAGGGCGGGTGCTTAACTCTCTTCTCAGCACCTTCGCGAGCAGTTCATAACCATCTGTAAACTCCAGTTTCGTGGGAACCACTGCCCTCTTGTGGTCTCCTCGGGCACTACATGCACGTGTATACATCCATCTATAATTTTAAATCACTGCAAACGCTGACTGTAGTAGCCTCTACTTGCCTTCCCTGTGCTGAGAAAGCAGACACAGGAGGGGTTTGGGGCTTCCTGGCCAGCCAGCTTACCGTAGTTGGTGAGCTCTAGGTAATGAGATGGTGTCACAGAAACAGGCTGGCCATGCCCTAGGGACTGACACCTGAGGTCAATCTCAGGCCTCCAAATGCAGATAAGTGTACCCTCCATGCATGAACACATGATTGCAAACCACACACACACACACACACACACACACACACACACGCGTGTGTGTGCATTATGTGATTTAGCTGCTGGTGCCATTGGAAGGATTTGTTTCATGTGATGCCCATGACTTAAAGCATGGAGAAGGCTCAGTAGTTAATTAAGAGTACTTACTGGGGGCTAGAGAGATGGCTCAGCGGTTAAGAGCACTGATTGCTCTTCCAGAGGTCCTGAGTTCAAATCCCAGCAACCACATAGGGGCTCACAATCATGTGTAATGAGATTGGATGCTCCCTTCGGCTGTGTCTGAAAACAGCTACAGTGTATTTGCATATAATAAGTAAATAAATCTTGCCCTGGCTGTCCTGGAACTCACTCTGTAGAACAGGCTGGCCTCGAACTCAGAAATCCACCTATGCCTTCTAAGTGCTGGGATTAAAAGCGTGCATGACCACTGGCTGGCTAATAAGTAAATCTTAAAAAAAAAAAAAAAGAGTACTTACTGGTCTATCTGAGGACTGGTGTTTGGATCCCACCCACATGGGGCAGCTGGAAAATATGTGTAACTAGGTCTAATGTGTCTGATACTCCCTTCTGGCCTCCACAGGTACCTACAGAACTACACACACACACACACACACACATTTAATCTTAAGAAAAGAGTTGAAAGTGCTTTTGCAACTACCCACTCTCTTCGCAGTCAGCATGCCGCCCCCCAGCATCCAGCACAGGGAAGAACTGAGTGGCCTCCATCTGAAGGACTGTGCTAAGAAAGCTCTGGGACATCTCACTCCCATGTATTGAGAGCAGCAGGGCTTCTATCGGGTTTGTAAAAGCATGTCCTTTTGCTGCAGAGCCTTGTCCTAAAAAGCACAGAGAAAGCCCAGACTGTGTGCCAGTGACCTTTGGTCCTCAGGAAGATGTAGGAAGCCAATGAGAAGAAGGAAGGGACAAATGATGGGGGTAGGGGGAGGCAAGAGGGATGGAGAGGAAGTCAGCTGAGTGGAATTGTGGCCTCACTCTGAGGGGCTCAAGGATGGAAAGGGCACTGTATATGTGGGTCACAGGTCCTCCCATACAGGGCTCCTTACCCCATTCTTGTCGAAGGCTCGGAACATGCCCTCCACATACTGGGTGGCCTCTTCATTGCCCGTGACCTTGAAGAAGCGCTTGAACTCGTGCATGAAGAGCGTCCCACTGGGACACTCCACGACAAACTTCTTGTACCACTCCTGCAGCTCTGCCACATCCATCTCCCCGGCCGCCTCCGCCTCCTCCCAGCTCAACTGCTGTCCCATCCCGGCTTTTAGAAACAGACAGAGCCAGGCTCCTTGCCTCCTCCAAGTCCTCTGCTGACCTTACGGTCCTCTCTCCTGGCTCTGAGCAGCTCTTTCATTGTCTCAGGGACACTGAACTTGATTGGTAGTGAAGGGACCTCCAGAAGGGGGGACAGGGCCCCCGCCAGCTTAGCCACGTAAAGACCTTTAGGAGATTCCCTGGAAGGTCTGACCTCCAGACGGCTAAGCTTTCTCAGCCTCACCCCTCCACAGGCAGGCTATGAGGGTAAGAGCCTTGGAGGCGGGCTCCCTGTCCATCAGTGTCTGCAGCTTCTTTACAGACCACGCCTGAATCTTGAGGTTTTCATTTTCCAGCTTAGAGGACAGATGCTTGGCTCCAGCCCTTCACTCCAGTCCTGAAGTGACTGCTCCCATTCACTCCCAAGCACTAACACAGGAGCAAGACCCAGGAGTGTGGCCTAAAGCACCTTTGAGGGCTCTTACGTTAAAGGCCACATGAACTTGTCTTAGCAGCGGTTACATAGTCATTAGGTTAACCAAGCACATGTTTATTATATGCTGAATCAACTACATATTCATTGCTCATGACTATAATCCCAACACTGGAGAAGCAGGGGGTGGTTGTCTCGAGTTCAAAACCATTCTGGGCTGCCCTGGTTGACACAGGAGGACACCCCTACCCCTACCTCATTAATAACAGAAACAACCAAACTATATATTTATGCTACCTTTTAGATTTTATTTATTTCTTGAGACAGGTTCTCACATTGTAGCTCTGGCTGACCTTGAACTCACTATGTAGACCAGAACAACCTTGAACTCAGAGATCTACCTGCCTCTGCTTCTAAAATGCTGGGATTAAAGATGTTTGCTACCATGTGTGGCTGGATCTTATTTTTAATTTATGTAAAGAAATGTATGTATGTATATGTGTGTGCACGTGTTACATGTGTGTGCATGTGTATGTGTGTATGTGTATTACATGTGTGCAGTACTCATAGAGGCCAGAAGAGGGTGTCAGGTCCCCTAGACTGGAGTTCTATTCATTGTGAGTCACCACATGGGTGCTGGAAACTGAATCTGGGTCCTCTGCAAGAACAACAAGTGTTTTTTTTTTTGTTTTTTTTTTAATCACTGAGCCATCTTCCCAACATTTGTGCTTATTTTATTTTTAAAAAGATTTTTTACTATTTTAAAGTTATGTGTGTGTGTGTGTGTGTGTGTGTGTGTGTGTGTGTGTGTGTGTGGTGAAGGTTGTGCTGATATGAATGCAGTGCTCACTAAGTCCAGAAAAGGGCGGTAGATACCTTGGAGCTGGAGTCACAGGCAGTTGTGAGCCACCCAACATGGATGCTAGTATTAGAACTCAGGTCTATAAGAGCAGAAAAAGCTCCTAACCACTGAGCCATCTCTCCAGTCCACTAGAACCTATGTTTGTTTGTTTTTGTTTTTTTGTTTGTTTTTGTTTTTGTTTTTTCGACACAGGGTTTCTCTGTGTAGCCTTGGCTGTCCTGGAACTCACTCTGTAGATCAGGCTGGTCTTGAACTCAGAAATTTGCCTGCCTCTGCCTCCCAAGTGCTGGGATTAAAGGTGTGGGCCACCACTGCCTGGCTGTTTGTTTGTTTTTTAAGCCATGTGTGGAAGTGCACACTTGTGAGCCTGTCTTAGGGATGCTCATTTTGGAATTGTAGAGGAACTGCTCAGGCCTGACTTCATGTCTCAATGATCTTTGTCACCTGACACCCCAATTCCTTTCAATCTCACCATTAGTCTCCATGTAGGGCCTCTACTTCCACCGGCATCCTTTCCAGGTCTAGAGACGTTTTCTCCCACATCCCACATTTCCCAGCTTCAGTGAGTTTACAACTGCCTGTGATTCCAGTTTCAGGGCATCCAATGCCCTCTTCTGGCTTCTTCAGGCACCTGCATCCACATGATGCACATATAGTCACCTGTATCACACAAGGCAGTGGTAGTGTGCTCGCCTTTAATCCCAGCACTTGGGAGGCAGAGGCGGGTGGATTTCTGAGTTCGAGGCTAGCCTGGTCTACAGAGTGAGTTCCAGGACAGCCAGGGCTACACAGAGAAACCCTGTTTTGGAAAACAAAACAAAACAAACAAACAAACAAACACCCCAAAAACCAAAACAAAAAGAATGTAAATGTCTGTCCCTTTGAAGCCAGTCTCGCTTTGTTTTACTTTTACTCATCCCTGTCCTTCCACAGTGATGTCACCGTTCACAGGTATCATTTCCATGATTGCCAAGTGAATGACTGGCCCTGCCCATACCAGCTCAGGAGTCCTTGGCTTCCTCCGTTGTTTTTTGTTCGCTTAGCTAATTACTTTGTGTCTGTGTGAGTACAAGCACACAAATACCATGGCGTGTGTGTAGGGGTCAGAGGGCATTTGCGGGAGTTATCCTCTCCTGTTATCTTGTTGACTTAGGGTGTCTCTTATTTTTGCTGCTCTGTTTCCCGTTCCTGCGAATTTCTAGAAGACTCTCTCCTGTCTTCCCATCTCCTGGTGCCGGGAATGCAGATGCCTACCACCGCAGCCAGCTTCAACTCAGAACATTGGGCTTGTGGCAACCATCCCTTTTGAGCACGGCCACCTTCCCCATTCACCTGTGGTCCCAACAGCAGCAGTCTCTGGGAATTTGTAGTGCATGGAATTTCTCAGGCGTCCACTCCCAGTAAGCTGGCTCAGGAAGCTTGGGTGGAGCCCAGTGCTATTCCAGAAAGCCCTGCAGGGCTCCCAAACACACTGTGGAGTTCGGAAAGTATGGGGCTCCCCCATCCTCCCTCTACTGTTTGAAACTCTCCTTCCATTCATTTACACTAACTCCTCCCCTCCAGTAATTCCCCAACCGATGAGGCTCGTTCTCCTCTGTCAGCTCAGCATTCCTGCAGCTTCTCCCCTGGAGCTTTGTCCTCTCTGTCACTCTTTCCATGTAACACTCACCTGGCCAGGTCAGGCCTCACTGAAGCTGTCACCTCCCCGTGTGCTTACCCGCCCACCCCCCACCCCCCCACGCCTGCACCTAGGAAGCTGAGAGTTACTGGAGTGGGCGATCACAATGCTGTATGTATCCCATCTCCCCCATGTTTGCTTCCCCCACCGAAGTCCCACTCTCCCATGGTGACTCTGCAGTGCACTCCACCTCACACCCTCCACTCATCCCCAGGGACCTCACCCCTGCCTCAGTTTGGGTGTGTCTGCACAGGAAGCTGTGGGAAGCTGAGGGACCGAAGTGGACAGGGGTGGGGGTGTTGGGGAGGCTAGAGAGCGCACAAGGCTCCAACGTATAAATGGGAGGCTGTGGGAGGCAAGAGAGCCACGGGATCTGAGTCATCTTTGGAGTACAATGCTCTGAGTATGCTGGCTCATGCTTGCAATCTCAGCCCTTAGGAAGCTTAGGCACGAGAGAGCTGGGATTCCAGGCCAGCCTGGGCTACATAGCAAGAATTTGCCTCAAAGGAAAAAGAAATTAGCAGGGGCTGGAAAGATGGCTCAGTGGTTAAGACCTCTTGCTGCTCTTACAGAGGACCCTGGTTCAATTCCTGGCACCCACGTAGTAGCTCATGTCCACCTATGATTTCAATTCCAGGGAGTCCAACACTCTCTTCTGGCCAGCACCAGCATTGCATGCATGCAGTGCATACACATATATGGAGGCAAATTCTCAAGCATAAAAAATAAACTTTTAAAAAGTAATTGTAAGAAGAAGCAAATTGTGGGCCTATAATCCCAGCCACTCAGGAGGCATGGACAGAAAAGTAAATGCTCCAGGCCTCTGAGAGAGGGGAGCGGGAGAGAGAGACAGACAAGAGAGAGAGAGAGAGAGAGAGAGACAGAGAGAGAGAGAGAGACAGAGAGACAGAGAGACAGAGAGAGAGAGACAGAGAGAGAGAGACAGAGAGAGAGAGACAGAGAGAGACAGAGAGACAGAGAGAGACAGAGAGGGAGGGAGGGAGGGAGGGAGGGAGAGACAGAGACAGAGACAGAGACAGAGACAGAGACAGAGACAGAGCAGGCTTAACTCAGCAATGAGCTCTTCCTAGCCTGTGTGAGGTCCTGGGTTCAATCTCCAGTATCCAGGAGGAAGGGAAAAGAAAAATAGATTCTATGAATGAAATACAACTTGTAGTCTCTGGCAGAGAAACCACAAATCGGTTGGGTTTTCAAGAGGGCCGGTTGCCCATGACCTGCCCTATAAATACCGCTGACCTACTGAGGCATAAATATATCATTTTAAAGAGGATTAAGAATCCATAGTGGGGAAGCATAGCTTGGGGTGTGTAACAATAGTAAGGGCTTACAGACTGCAGAACTTACCATGGAGCAGGGCATTTGCCGAGAGCCCTGGGGACTGCAGGCAGCCAGCTGTGCCCATGTACACGGAGATAGGAGATACTGAGCGCACTGACACAGCTGGGCCTAGCTGAAGTTTTTTTTTTTTTTTTTTTTTTTTTTTTGGTTTTTCGAGACAGGGTTTCTCTGTGTAGCCCTGGCTGTCCTGGAACTCACTCTGTAGACCAGGCTGGCCTCGAACTCAGAAATCCACCTGCCTCTGCCTCCCAAGTGCTGGGATTAAAGGCGTACACCACCATCGCCAGGCCTAGCTGAAGTCTTAGCAGTTTGCATGTTACTGTCCTGCCTTGCTGGGGCCCTAACACTGTGATGTCCCCTCTCCTGGGCTGCGCCAGCGGTGGGCCCACCAGAGCCATGTGTACTCTGCTCCCTTTGTTGACATTGTTATCCTTAGGACGCCTCCCCCAATCGAGCTTTTCTTAATGAGGAAAAGGAATTGAAAGAAGGGAACAGGGAAGAAGGCTTGAATATACTGAAATGAACAAGCACGTTTGAGTTCTTCAACTTCTAACTTTATTGTAAAAATAAAGTTAGGTTTTATATATGAGTATGTATAACGTTCATGCCACTGCACATGTGTGGAGGGCAGAGGACAACTTTTAGGAGTTCTTTTCTTCCACCAGGAAGTACTGGGGATTGAACTCAGGTTACCAGGCTTGGTGGCAAGCACCTTTACCTGCTGAACCATCTTGCTGGCCCAATAGAGTAGGGGTTTTCTTATTTTGTTTTTAAGACAAGGTCTTACTTTGTAGCTGATACTATGTGTGTGTGTGTGTGTGTGTGTGTGTGTGTGTGTGTAGGCATGTGTACAACTAAGTGTGGAGGTCAGAACAAACTCAAGTCAGGCTGAAGTGGCAAGTGCCTTCACTTGCTGCGACATCTTCTTGCCCCCGCCCCACCTTTTATTTTTTGAGGCAGGGTCTCTCTATGTAGGCTGTCTTGGAATTCACTAAGCAAATCAGATAGGCTTAGAACAAGAGACCCGCCTGCCCGCCTCTCATGTGCTTGGCTACAGCTTCCTTTTGTGAGTCGTTTAACTGTAGCTCAGGCTACCCCAGTCCTCTTGCCTCAACCTCCCCAGTGCTGGGTTTGCAGGTATGAACCCCTACACTTGGCTCACAGCCCCTTTAGGTCCTGGATTTGCCCCTGCCACTCACCTGAACTTAAACCCACCATTTTTTGGCCCTGGGTTTATCTTTCAACTGAGTGACCAAGTGGAGAGGGTCCAGCAGTTCTAGCCTCGGCTCTCTGGAGTAAGAGTTAATAACACATCTGCTGTATTATTGAAAGGAGTAAGTCAGATAACGTGCGTATGTCGCCCCGTGAGAGACAGGGCAAAGCGCAGAGTCTATTGTGGGCGTGCTATGTGTTCCATCTGAAGCAAACCTCCCAGCCATGCTCCAGGGTAGTCTCTCTCCCTGTCTTCTGGGTGGTTCTTACCACAGCACACAAACAGCACATCACTGCCCCGGAGGCACTGCTGCCAGCTGATCTACTCAGCAAGTGTCTGCGTGAGCTGCTTTGTCTACACTGTAATGGGTAGGTAGTTCCCCACATCCCACTCAAGCACTCCCCTGCTGTGGCAGGGTTAAGCATCTCACCTAGGCTAGTCTTGAACTGCTGGCAATCTTCCTACCTCAGCTTTTTACTATGGCTTGTTTATTTACATCACTCCTTTGAAAGGACAGAAACATGACATGGGACTAGCTTAATCTTAGCAGATCTGTAGGTAAACCAGCGACTTTAAACTAACATGATTATCATTAATATGGAAAAGTATGCGTCACACAAGAGAAACCAACAGCATACTGGAAGACCACACCCTAACAAAACAACCTTACCTCCTACCCCCCTCCGCCTTTCAGGAGACATTACCTTGGTTATGTCAGCAGGCAAAACCAGGCAAGCTTTATGGAGCCTGAAGGCTCACACCTGGCATCCCAGCTCTTCTGAGGGTGAGGCAGGACTACAAGTTCAAGGCCAGCTTGGGTTAATGGTGTAACCCTGTCTTAAAGGGATGGTTTGACAGGTAAGGGCTCATACTACTCTGTCAGAGAACTGTCTTCTGCTCCCAGCACCCACACCAGGCTGTTCATGCCAACTTCAAGAGATATGGCACCTTGTGTATACCCATGCATAGATACAGAATTAAAAACAAATAAATCTTTAAAAACAGATAGTTTTTGCTTCATGTACAGTGGTGTCTTTATCTTAAAATGAGATTTTTTTTTTTTTTTTTTTTTTTTTT
>NW_022196909.1:62022253-62026411 GCF_008632895.1 Mastomys coucha | reverse complement strand
GGTTTCTCTGTGTAGCCCTGGCTGTTCTGGAACTCACTCTGTAGACCAGGCTGGCCTCAAAAATCCTCAGAAATCCTCCTGCCTCTGCCTCCCAAGTGCTGGGATTAAAGGCGTGCACCACCGCCCTGCTTAAAATGAGATTTTAAACATTCATTTTTACTTATAGTGTTTGGGCACTCACGGTCAGAGGACGACTCTGGGGTGCTTCTTTCTTCCCACTGTGAGTTCTGAGGGTGTACTCATGCATCTGGTTCGCATCCCACTCACTTAAGACATCACTGCATAAATGACTAGCCTAAGTGACCTGGCTTATGGGTGTTCATCTGAAAACAACTGGAAATGTACGTCCATCCACTGAAGTGGTTGGTGAGCATTTGTCCTATTGACTTTTATTGTCTATAAAAGAAAAAGCCCTCAAATCTTTCATGTGGGTCTAGACCATTTTAGAATCACGCCTTTTAGGTAAAGTGAGTCAGACTGCTGCTCCTGTCTGACCAGCTACTTCCTAAGCTTGAGGCTTACTCCTGGGGTAAGCATGCTTAGACACTTTGTGCATGACACCTGAGCAAGAGGTCACAGACACCGGGCTGTGGTTCTTCCCATGGTGGTGACAGTCTAGCACATAAGCAGTATGTATTCAGAGCAATGACACCTGATATCAGGCCAGGCAGTTCTGAGTCGGGGACAGAGAAGTGAAGGAGACCACACAAGACATAGGCCTTCTCAGATTGTAAGAAACAGCGAGAAACTGAAGGGAAAACACTTGCACCCACAGTCCGTCCAAGCCACTGGTTCTATTTAATCACTGGTAATCACCACAATTCTCAGGGCAGAGTTCACTGAATCAAAGCTTGACGGATGAATGAATCACAGGACAGGTGATACCTCATTGCTTGAGAGCAGAGACTCACTGCAGTGGCCATGGGCAGTGGCCCACGGGACTCTGGGCTACAGGAGTGTGTGTGTGTGTGTGTGTGTCGTGGTGCACGGTCGGTTTCTGAAACAGTGCTGACCGTCACCTCCAGGCAGCGCATGCTGGATGCACAGGGGAAAGGCCACAAGCATTCACTTAGCCACAGTTGTTTGGGGAACTTGAAAATGTTGAGTGAGAAAGGTAACAATCATTTTCTGTTAAATGAACAAGTAAACATTTAAAGTTAGCACAAACCGGCCAGGCACAGTGGACACACTTTTAATCCAGCATTTGGGAGGCAGAGGCGGGTAGATCTCTCTGAGTTCCAGAAATAAAAATGAATGGATGGATGGATAAATAAATAAAAACAAAATAAAATAAAATTAGCACAAGCTAACAAGAAGTCAGCAGTTGGACACAGTGTTTAAGTCTGGTTCTTTTGTTCCGGGTTATACAGAAGTTGGCTAGTATTTGTTCAAATCGGAGCACAAGCCCAGTCTGGGGTAAAGAACTTGATACAGTGGCTCTTCCTGAAAACCAGCCTGCTCCTGCCTGGCTGCCCGGGTGTGAGGCCCCAACAGAGCAAGGGCAGGCGGCCCTGACGCCCCTCGGCTGTGGCGCTCTCCATGGAGCACATGCTCAGTTCAGATCCTGGCACAGCCGCTGGCCCTGAGACTTATGGCTTGCTTTCTTCTTTCTCCTTTGGAATTGTTTCCCACATCGGCTCCTTGATGTGTTCTGGCAACTGCTGTATCTGTGTCTAAAACCAGAAACAAAGCAACCTGAAATGCAGTGTTGACTTTGAAATGGACTCTGCCTATGAATGACCTGATCTACCGACCTGTCACATGTCACACCCCCTGCTTCTCTCTTACCCCCTCACCTTGGAGGGCTTTTGAGGAGAGAAGGAGAATAAAGGCCAGTGTGTAAGCTGTCTGATCCCCAGTGACCTCACAGTGGGGTCATGCTTCTCAGGTGGCTCAATGAGGACTTGGTGGGGTGGGCCTACCTCTGTGCCCAGTGTGCCACAGGACCTGCCCTCCACAGCCAGGACAAGGATAGAGAGTAAACAAAGCAGTTAGCGCTCGGGAGGTAGGGATTCCAGCCATACCTTTGTAACTTCCATGGCCACCCCTTCAGGTAAGTTTCGCTGGATATACTCCAGGTAGACATTGGCTGTGCATCCCGTCAAATGTTTTAACTACAACAAAAAATGAACATGTCTTGCCACAGTGCCGGATCACAGATCTCTGAGGTTCTTTTGTCCCTTTCAAGTGATGAAGCCTGTTCTTCTAAGAAATCTTACATGGATTCTCATTGTAAAATGTGTAGGAGGGCTGGAGAGATGGCTCAGTGGTTATGAGCCCTGGCACTCTGTTCCAGGCACCCACGGCATGCTTCACAGCTGCCTGTAACTTCAATTCCATGGCATCCAATTCTTCTGACCTCTATGGCTGTAGGCATACATGTGCTCAGGGGTAAAGCCCAGCCTCTCAACCCGGACAACCATGTGCTCGTGCTGCAGGAGAGAGTTCACTACCACAAGTGGTCCTCCAGCTACCCACATGGGTTGCGGCATGACTCCTATCTATAACCACAAATAAATACATTTTTTTGTTGAGATAGGGCTTCACTGTGTAGCCTTGGCTGTCCTGGAACTTGCTCCTTAGACAAGGATGGCCTCAAACTCAGAGTTCTGCCTGCCTCTGTCTCCTGACTGCTGGGATTAAAGACATCCCTCACTACTGCCCAACACAAATAAATAAATGTTAAAAAAGTACAGATCCCAGCTGAACTTGATGTGTGGTGTTGAGTTCAGTCAGCGCACTCCATGCCTGTACCCTGCTTTCCACATGTATGCACACACTTGTCTTAGTGACAGCTGACAATTACTGTGAACTATTTCAAGCGAGCTACAAACCCTCTTTTCATCCCCACCGAGTTTGGGAAGTGGGTTCCGCTATTATTCCCATTTTATAAGTGATGAGTTGGGTACGTGTCACACAGCAGCAAGCACCAAGACCTGAAGGGTCACTATACTGACAGTCCTTCTGCCATTGTCTCCCAAGAGCTGGCACCACAGGTGATTCTATCACCTCTGCCTAGAACTGTAACAGCTGCTCTTACCTTGCTTTTTGTTTTTTTAAGACTCATGGAGCCCAGAGTATTACTGAAGTCACTATGCCAATGATGACCCTGAACTCCTGATCCTCCTGCCTCCACCTCCTGAGTGCTTGCTTGGGTGAACTGTATAAAATATTATCTAGAGCTTTGGAAATGTGAGCACAATCCCCTCAGCACTGTTTCCTGAGCCATGTTCTCCATGCTGAACCATTTTAAAGTCCACACATGTAAGGGATGGCTTTGCATCTGCTCTTCTTACTGGACAATTTTCACAAGACCAGGAGCCACCTTTAGACCCTTGGTAGGTACGGGTTGGATAAAAGGAAGTCAACTGGGCCCACGGTAGAGTGACGTCATGCTACATGCTAATGACGTTGGGTGTCCCACAGATGTCTGACGGGCAGGTGACACCCACCTCCAAACATCTGTAGAGCGTCCTCATCTCATACTGGACTCTGTGCTTCTTGAAGATGTGCACCGACTTGAGAAGAGTGAAGCGCTCTATTTTCCTTGGAGGTTCGTGTCTGGATTAGTGGACAGAATAATTCTCAGTGAGTTTCCACCTGAGTCACTGTATAAGGCATCAGAGCACAGCTCTGCAGGGCAGACTCGCCCAGTTACAGGCACTAACTGCCATTTAGTTGTTCCCACGTGTCAAGCCTCATCTCTAACAGCTGCTTTCACAAAACTCAGGCCAAAATAAATACTGTGGATAGCAAGAAGCACCCTTTCCCACACCCACCAAGCAAAGCCAAGCAGGAATGTGCACACACGCACACTTGACACCCTTCAGCCCCTCCCTCACGTATCACACACACCAGTTATGAAGACTAGCAATGGTGGTGATGTTAAGTGTAATGTCTGCTGTTTTAGGGTAGTTCATGGATAGCCGGGCAAAGCTCGGAGGAGCCCTGTTCAGCACAGAAGGAGCGGGCGCCACGAGGCAGTGACTTGGGTGCTGCCTGTAGCTCCCCTTACGTGAAGCTCGCAGGGAGGTGGTGTTGCTCAGGGTGGTTGCTGAGTAGAGGCATTGGCCAATGAACCATCATGTCCAACAGTGCCTCAGAGCCTCCCCGTCTCACAGAGAGAGACCCTCAACAGGAGGCTTCCTGGGCACCATC
>NW_022196909.1:62003408-62022053 GCF_008632895.1 Mastomys coucha | reverse complement strand
ATCATGTCTGAACAGTGCCTCAGAGCCTCCCCGTCTCACAGAGAGAGACCCTCAACAGGAGGCTTCCTCTCCCCAGTGCAATTTCGAGGAAGGGTTTCTTTATGTTTCCTGTTCTAGAACTTAACAATTCTAGCAGACAGGAAGTGACACTACTTGCCAGGATTACACAGGCTTAACTTCACCCACAGTTGTACCCTACTTTACAAGCTCAGACCTACTGTGATCCCAGGCAGGTTCCCAGCAGACAACACGTCAGATTAGGAACTGTCATACTCACACTTTAATAGAAATGCCAAGTTCTTTAGCAGCAAGCACAGCAAAGTACTCATAACTGTCCAATACAGCCTTGTCATGGGCCTTCACTAAAATGGACAGGCGTTTGTACAACGTGTCTGGCTCATCGGAAGTGGTTATCTAAGATAAAAAAGACAAGTTTTGGTTTCAGTTCTTGTAATATTTACATCTAGCAAATATAACATATTATTGTTTGAATGACTTCAGAGTTTAGTAATATATGAGAAAACTGATAGGCAATGTTTTAAAACTACTAGCTTGCCTCCTAGTGCCACACAGACCTGAGCAATGACTTCCCAGACCCGTGAGAGTCCACTGAGGATCACACAACCTTCGAGGTCACTATAAAATCATGATGGAGGCTCCAACTCAATTATGACTGAGCCCCAGATTTCTAGTGAGAGGTCTCAGGGTCTTTTACCAAGTGACTTGGCTAGAAGGCAACACCTGAGAAGCTCATCATGGTGGCTGCACAGTGCGAACTGTGTGAGTCCCTGCTCCTCTGGGCACTCCTGTTTAAGGTAATATGCTTGTGCTAACTAAAGCTCTTCTACTTCTACAAGGAAGATCTATGAAGATACAAATTAAAGTGCTTATAAATTGTTAAAACACTGCTATACAACTGCTAAACACTGTAATTGTTATATGAAGCCAGCCAGCTCTACTCATCCCTTTTATTATGAATTTATTCATGTATGGTTGGCCTGTCTTCACACAGAAATTACTCATGTCTAATTAAAATGTTATGACACTGGCTGGACCTTCCACACCAGGGCTAAAGGCCTTGGAAATAATGGGCTTGGCATTTCTGACTTCTTCCAGGAGGGGCATTATCTTCATCTCATTCACCATTAGGCTGGGAAAGGTTATTACTAATCCAGTGAGTCAGGGTTGAAGTACTTCACCTCTGAAAAGACAGCCACTTAGTAAGTCGGAAGACAGACATCTGTTCTCAATTACTCTAAATAAGATGGCTGGAAAGACAGGATTTACTGATCTTTACAGCAGAGTAGGGAATGTAGAGAGGATGTTTGTTTACTTATTTAAACTTTTGTGGTGTTTGGAGAGTGCTAGCTAAAAACTCTACTACTGAGCTGCCTCAAGATCCCCTAATAGGTTTTAACATGACAAGGTCTGATTTCCCAGAAGTCCTTAAGTGGCCTGAACAAGTAGTAAAGAGGCTGTGTGTGTGTGTGTGTGTGCGTGTGTGTGTGCGCGCGTGTACATGTGCATGCACCATGGTGTGCAGGTGGAGTCTGAGGACAACTTCTCCGGTCCTACCATGTGGGTTCTACGACATGACCTCAGGCTGGGTACCTGCTGAGCCACCTTTCTGCATATTTATCTTACTGCTAAAAATGAAACATTTGAATTGTGTTTGTCTGTATGCGTGTTATGGCATACACATGGAGGTCAGAGGACACTGTGGGTCCTAGAGACTGACTCCAGGACGACAGGCTTGGTGCTACCTGCCGTTCCCTGCTGAGTCACCTCACTGGCCAGACTATGTATTTTGAAACAGGGTCTCACCCTGAATCTGGAGCTTGATGACCATGCTAGACTAGGCTCACAAACTAAAGTGAGAAATGGAAAGATTTAGAATTTTTAGAGATTTAGTAAGACCTGGGAGTGATGACCTGTAAGCTTGTCACTTAACATAAGGGTTAGGGTTCCAGGTGATCCTTGGCCATACAGCTAGTTAGAGGTTAGCCTGGCTAGACAGCACCTTGTCTTAAACTCTATAAGGCCACATAGCAACTTGTGTATTTACTATCTTTGTGCCAATTACCTGCTTCAGTGTGAACAGAGCAATGCATAAACCCAGGCTCAAAATCCACAAGGAAAGGCTTGAAAGCCGCAGAAAAGGGTTTTTGTTTTTTGTGAATCAAGGATTCCACACTACTAAATACCACACTCCTGAGTTATGCTGAGCTAAGAGCAAGAGATTGCTCATTACTACATTTATCTAGGACAAATAATGTTTTTTTTTTGTTTGTTTGTTTGTTTTTCGAGACAGGGTTTCTCTGTATAGCTCTGGCTGTCCTAGAATTCACTCTGTAGACCAGGCTGGCCTCAAACTCAGAAATCCACTTGCCTCTGCCTCCCAAGGGCTGGGATTAAAGGCGTGCGCCACCACTGCCCAGCCAATAATGATTTTCTTTAGGATGTTATTGGAAGCATGAAAATAGCCCAGGATCTCCGAGGGACATCTCAGTCTGCACTGTGTACTTGCTGGTATTCTATGATAAAGAAGTATATGTGTTTGGAAAATAAGCCTGAAAACCAGAAAAAACTTATCAATTATCAATGTAATTCCTTTTGTTGTTGTTGTTTGATATGGGTTGCATATAACCTAGGTAGGCCTTGAACTTGCTATGTAAATGAGGATACCCTTCCTCTAGCTCCTAAGTGCTGGAGTCGCAGGCCTTCCATGCCCTGCCCTGCGCAATGGGGGTACCTACCATCGGTCTGGTCAGATTCTTTGGGACATCCATGTGCAGGTTTGACAATGGCATCCACTTCACACTGGCGCTACTGGGGAAGAAAAGGCTCAGTCAGAGCACAGAGCTCCGTTTTCTAGTGTGGTTAAGCAAACGCAGTTGCATACTCACAGTGGGAGGCCACCTGGTCTGCTTGTCCTGCACTTCGAACCACTTATAGACGAATTCCTCAGTTCCTAAGAAGGACAGAGACACAGGTGTCAGGAGTAACGTCAGTGCCCAGGGTACAAGTCAGAGGCACAGGCTCAGGAGAAGAGTCTCAGTCTTTCGGAGGAAACTACCAAGTTAGACTTAATCAAAAACAAAGTGCTGTGTGGTGGCGGCGCATGTCACTCAGGAGGCAGAGGCAACGAATCTCTGAGTTTCAGGCCATAATGGTCTATATTGTGAGTTCCAGGCCAGCCAGGGCAACACAGGAAAACCCTGTCTTGAAAAACCAAAAAACAAATGAATGAATGAACAAACAAACAAACAAATAAAAGTAAAGTGTTTGCTGCTCTTAGGAGCCTGGATCAGTTCTCAGCGCCCACACCCACTAACTCCAGTGTCTGGTACCCTCTGGCCTCCATGGGCGCCCACATGCATGTGGTGCACAGAAAACTCATATAGGTACACACAAAGACATATGAATTAAAAACAGAAACAGAAACAACTTAGCTAGGCATACTGGCACCTGCCTTTGATCTGAGCACTTTGGAGGTGGAGTAGGAAGAACCATGAGTTCAAGGATAGCCAGATGTACTGAGGATTTGTTTGTTCCAGAAACAAAACAGAGAACAAAATTCTTTTAAAATTACATGTCTGAATAATTTAATCTTTGCTTGGCATAAGCACTTTGCTTGTAAATTACCTAGAATACAGCACACACCACATCCCATCATTAACTACTACACCACAAGCTGCCCTAACACAGCAGTGCACAAACCCTTTAAGTGAGCGCCCCCTAGTGGAAAGGAGGCAAATGGTACTGCTCGGCTCTCGGTTTCTTAGCCACCCAGTAATACTTTAAACTGATTGAGAAGTGTAACCTTGTAAGCAGCAAAATAAAATCTTTAAAAATACAACACAGATGGAAATAACAGGGAGACACACTTAAAGGAATTAAAACAACTAGCGGGTGCATTTAAAACAGCCTGTGCTTTCTGTAGTGCTGAATGCCTTTAAGCCCAGTCTAGTGAGGCAGGAGGATCTGTGACCCTGGGGCCAGCTTGGACTACCCAACAAGTTCTAGGACAGCCAGGATTCCATAAAGACACCTTGTCTTGGCTTACAAACAAGGGCACCAGGCTCAGTGCGAGAGTATGTGTGGTCACTCACTCACTCAGACAGTAAGCTCTCCTACATCAGAGATCCAAATGCTAAGAAGCAGGATGCTTCCAGTCACATTCTTCCTCTGAAATAGTTTTGTTGACTCTGGGGTGGGGGTTGCATGATGCACAACCTAGCCTCCAGCTGGAGAGGTGGGGAGGCCTTGAGCGTCCAATATGTCTGCCTTCACCTCCTCAGTGCTGGCTGTGAACCACTGCATGCAGCTTTGTTTTTTAAGGGTGTGGGCGTGCACAGATCTGGGTGGATATAGTCTTTCTCACAAGTGCAAACAACTCTGTCTCTAGCACCCTAGTTTTCTTTTTAAAAATGTCTACATTTGTATGAGTGTTTCTACACCCATATACATGTATGTGCAAGAGTGTGGAGGCTAGAAACTGTTGGGTGTCATTAAGGTAGGATCTCGCTGGTCCCAAGTCTCAAGTTTTCTTGGCTAGTCTGGAAGGCAAAAAGCTTCAGTGGACCCCCTGTGAGCCCCTGGAGTGGGGTCACAGGAGGGCACGAATGCCCCCTTGATAGCCACCCTCTGTGAGCCCCTGGAGTGGGGTCACAGGAGGGCATGAATGCCCCCCTTGATAGCCACCCCCTGTGAGCCCCTGGAGTGGGGTCACAGGAGGGCATGAATGCCCCCTTGATAGCCACCCTCTGTGAGCCCCTGGAGTGGGGTCACAGGAGGGCATGAATGCCCCCTTGATAGCCACCCCCTGTGAACCCCTGGAGTGGGGTCACAGGAGGGCATGAATGCCCCCCTTGACAGCCACCCCCTGTGAGCCCCTGGAGTGGGGTCACAGGAGGGCATGAATGCCCCCTTGACAGCCACCCTCTGTGAGCCCCTGGAGTGGGGTCACAGGAGGCCATGAATGCCCCCTTGATAGCCACCCCCTGTGAGCCCCTGGAGTGGGGTCACAGGAGGGCATGAATGCCCCCTTGATAGCCACCCTCTGTGAGCCCCTGGAGTGGGGTCACAGGAGGGCATGAATGCCCTTCTTGAAAGCCTGGTGCTGGCACCTAAACCCAAGTGCTCCTAACCACCGAGCCACCTCTCCAGCCTTCATATATTTTCCTTAAGATCAGTGGTTATAAGGGTGTGGGCTAGGACCGCCCGTGAATCCTTAAGACACTCTCAGGTGGCCTGAAACCAAAACTCACTAAGACATTACTCAAGACTTTTCTGCTTTCATTCTCTGTCTGGTGTACAGTGGAGTCTCTCAAAGATGCGTGAGTTGTACCATAGAGTAGAAGATGGTGTGCAAAAACTAACAAGAATAAAGCTGCCTTTGCTAGAAGGCTGCATACTAAAGCACTACTCTTCCTCAATCTTGCTTTTGCTCTGGAAAGCAGGTTTTCTAAAGTGCTAACTATTTAACCTGGGAGGCTATCGAGCCTGCAGTGACGGCTCGGTAGCTCTTGCAGAGGACCCGAGTCCCACAGAAGGCTAAGAATGGGGTTCAGTGGCAGAACTTTTGTCTGGTGTGAGCAAGGCTCTGGGTTCAATCTCTAGTATGAAAAAAAAAACATTTTTTTTTTCTTTTTCAGATACAAGTTCATGGAGCCCACTCTGATTTTGAACTCTGTATGAAGCTGAGAGAGATTTTGAACTTTTGATCCTCTTGCTTTGACCTTTTAAGGGCTGGTATTACGTGTGTGGGGCACCATCTCTGGGTTATGTGCTGTTGTGGATCCAACCCAGGGCCGGCTTTAAGCATTAAGCCCTTGAGCAACTGAGCTACAGTCTCAGCCCTTCTTTCTTTTTCTTTTTTTTTTTTTAATTCGTTTATTTTGGCAAACAGGGTCTCAATATGCAGGCCAGGTTTTACAAGTAATGCTATTTCACTGTGAGCCATCAGATCCAGTTCTGAACTTTATTTTCAAAACTACTAAATGACCATTGAGAAGAGTCACAACGGCTTCAAGACCAAAGTTCTTGAGAACAGCCTAGTTTTCTTTCTTTCCTTCTCTCTCTCTCTCTAATTTAAATCATTTATTTTGTGACAGGATCTGAATACGTAGCCTGGCTGTCTTTGAACCCAGAAGTCCGCCTGCCTCCTTTTCCCAGTGCTGTGATTCAAGCCATGCGAACGCCAGGCAAGTTTTCCTTCTCCAGAGAACCTCTCGAGGGAGATCTGACCTCGGAGCCCTTGGAGTCAATCTCCTAACCTCTGGAGGCGAGCAGGACGCCTCAGTGAAGCTCCGCCAGAGCTTTATGAGAGACTCAGCCCTGGCTCAGCTCCTGTGTGTCCGAGACTAGCTCCCTGTCTTCTGTGAGCGGAAGGTTTTCATTACCCTTTCTAACGTGAAGGGTGGGCATCTGAACATGCTTTGCTCATCTTTCCCGCCCCGACGTTTTACAGTGCTCGTTCCCGTCTTGTCAATTTATGTTGAGTTTCTCGAAAGAAAAATCTGCCTTTTTCTTGTCGCTTTCTAATATCAACTCTGGAGGAAGACTCCGAACCGGCCGGGCAGAGGGCGGCAGCGAGACTCGGCGACCGCGCCGTTGGCCGCCAGGATCCCCCGCCCACCCCTTTACCTGCTGCAGGCGCCGGCACACAGCCACACACGCCGCGCGCGCCGCCATCTTGGTGCCCTGACCTTCCAGGATCGCTTCCGGGGTCACAGCATTGTTCGCGAACCATAGAGTTCGAAAGGAAAGAGTGTCTCCTGTGTTCCGGATCTGAAGCAACCATAGAGACGTGGCTGCTTGAAAAAAATTTAAAAAAAAATTTTTTTTAAATTTCTACTTTATTATTTATTTACTTATGTACTATTCACTCATTCATTTACGTTTTTGAGTGGCTGCGTCGCTTTCGCCTTCTGGATAAACTCCCAGGTTCTATCTATACGCTATGCATCCTAAGATCCTATTTGTTTTGGGTGGTTCTGTTTGCCTAAAGACAAACACGACAAAACACATACTTGGAAAGGAATTTGCTGCTACTTCTGAGTTAAAATTCTAACTTTTTACCTTATTGCAAAAGCCATTTTGTTTTTAAACTTTGTTCACACCATCGGAATGCCAGGCTTGCTAATGGATTTTTCTAAATTGTGTTTTTCAAAATGCCTTCCCATGCTATTTAACATAATGGAAGCTCCACACTTGGGAGCTCCGGCTTCTGTTTAGGTGAGTGACTTGATCAAACCAGCCAATGCAGTATCCCAATAAAGCATCATGCCTTTGCAAAGCTGAGTCTCCCACAAGCAGGCATTAGTTGTCTTATTTGGTAGGCCAGAGAACTAAGCAAAGGGTAGAATGTCCAGATGGCACAACTGATGAAAGATCTATGATCACTTTCCTGCCCCTCAGGCTGGCCTCTATATGTCTCTATATGGAAACAGAATCTTCATTAGTGTGTGGCTGGACTTGGCTATGCCCTGCCATGCAGGCAACCCAGAAGCTTCCTCAGGATCAGTCTCTCTCTAAACTGTGACATTCAGAGTGGTCCCCCTCAGCCAGTGGTCTGTTCTGACAGCACCCAAACCTTCATCTCTTTGCTACATCTAAACTTTGCATCCATCTCTCTGTGTGGTACCTTCATGATGACTCCTCACCCAGCCTCCAGTCCTTCTGGGTGGTCGCAGCTCAGTGAGTCGGCTGCACCTGTAACGATGGTGGCAGGACAGCTAGGGAATGACTCTCACTTAGGTTACCTAATCTCATGCTCACGGAAGTAATTGTATCGTAATTTTAAGGTGAGGTTCAGAGCCAAGTTGACTTGGCCAAGGTCATATGGTGAGTTTCAGCTGAACCCGTAACCCCCTTCACAATCCTAGTTCAAGAACTGCTCTTCTCTTGTAGTGGGCTGGTTCTGTCTATGATGACGTTCAGTGTTGATGTCTCTTTTGGATGAGAAGACTAAAGGTACCCTCCTGCCCACCCTCCTTCGCAAAGAAAATTTTATTGGCTTGTTTTTAGTGACTTGGTAGCATGATCTGCTAATTGGAACCAGAGAGGTGTGCTCTGAGCAGCCGTAATGACTACATGTCCTCTCCTTGGAGGCATTAGCCTTTGGATGGATCCTCTCAGCTGAGATTCAGCTCTCTCAGACTGCTTGTGGCCACCGAAGCTGCCTTTGCTTCATTAGATTTCTCCATGTCTATGCTTGAACGCGGTGGTTTTCTGAGAACCACTCATTTTCCTCTTCTAAGTCAAGTTATGAGCCATAAACTATATCACTACATTTTAGTGTAATGCCTCAGTGGCAAATGCAGAAGTTAGGGTCTTAAGATTTCTATTGCTGTGATGAACATCATGTTCAAAGCAACTTTGGGAAAAAAGAGTTGATTTGGTGTACATTTCCATATTACTGTTCATCATCAAAGGAAGTCAGGGCAGGAACTTAAGCAGGGCAGAAGCTGGAGCTAGGAGTTGATGCAGAGGCCATGGTGCCCTGGTGGGATGCGTGCATACTGGCTTGTTCTTCAGCCTGCTTTCTTATAGAACCCAGGACCATCAGCCCAGGAGTGGCCCCACCCACAATGGGCTGGACCCTCCCCATTGATCAATAATTAAGAAAATGTTTTACTGACTTGCCTACAGCATTTTCTTAATTGAGGCTCCCTCTTCTCAGATGACAGTTGTATTAGTCAGGGTTCCCTAGAGTCACAGAACTTATGGAATGTCTCTATATATTAAGGGAATTTATGGTAATGACTTACAGTCTGCAGTCCAACTAACCCAGCAATGGACAGCTCTCAATGGGAAGTCCAAGAATCCAGTATCTGCTCAGTCCCATAAGGCTAATTGTTTCAGCTGGTCTTCTGTATAAGTTGGAGTCCTGAAGAAGTAGATTCCAACAGGTGTGCCGGCAAGAAAGTGCAAGCAGAAGAATTAACCTTCCTCCTTCCATTGTCCATATGTAGGCCTCCAGCAGCAGGTGTGGCCCACATTAAAGGTGTGGACCACCATGCCTGGACCTAAGCTGTTCTTTACTTGGGACTTGCTCTGTCCAAGGCTGACCTTGAATTCAGAGATCTGCTTGCCTCTGTCTCTTGGGATCAAAGGCATGTACTACCTTGCCAGGGCCTAAGCTTTTCATGGCCACTATACCTTAAGATCTCCACATCAAGATCTAGGTCAGAAGCCTGAGTCTTCTAGACCCATATCTGACTCACAGATGTGCCTTCCATTTCTGGATTGTAGTTCATTCCAGATGTAGTCAAGTTGACAACCAGGAATAGTCATAACAATGGTGGCTTGTGTCAAGTTGACATAAAACTATCCAGCACACACTCTAAAGGAAAAAGGCAGGTTTTTGCCAGCAGGAGAGCTGGAGTGACAGAGGTCAGCCACTTTCATACTCTATGTCATACACATACTTGGACTGCATGTTGCAAAAAGGAGTCAGCACATGCATGACATTCCAGGCTTAGCACATACACAGTGGGCATGGCTTACTTGCTCTGAAGTAACTCCCCCTCCCAGCCCTGATGATCCTGGAGGAGTTTTGATACTGGTAGACACTAACTAGATCAATGTTTCCCCTCCCCCAGCTTATTTTATTTATTAATTGTGTGTGTGTGTGTGTGTGTGTGTGTGTGTGTGTGTGTGTGTAGAAGTGAGAGGACAGAAAACATTTAGAAGTGGTTCTCTCCTTCTGCCATGTGGGTCCCGGGGAATTGATCTCAGGTCTCCTTTATCTTTGAGTCATCTCCATGGACTCTACATTCAGGGGTTTAAGAAGTGCTTGGGGCCAAAGATCCATGGAATGAGGGAGGGATGCACAGGATGATAATGAGAGAGGCATAGACACTCCAAGTCTCAGCGACCTGGCCGGTCACTGCCCAGAGCAGCGGTAGGGTGGAAGGTGGGGGGCTGACCTCTGCATGACAGATGGTCTGTCCTCCCATATGATCTGGTAAGAGATGAGGTGTAGCTTCATTTTTTTAGGCTGTTAGCCCAAAGGCTCTTCCATTTGACAGCTCTCTAAGTGAAGCACAGCTCTAAAGATCCGATCCCTGTCCCTGCTTGTTGGTTTCGTTAGGCTACAGGCAGCAGGTAAGAACTCCAGGTATAGACAAGAAGCTTGGAGCATGCTCGGTGGCACCAGCAACGTTCTGACCCTGGGCTGTTATCACTGTCCCCTTTACCCACAGCCTGAGCTTTCAAGCATCTGACCCCACTGCGAGGAGTGGTTCTAGAAAGTTCCTGCAAGGGCACCTTGCATTAGGCCCAGGAAACAGGTGGAAGTCAATCTAGGTTTGTATAGATTCTTAGAACTCACTCTGTAGACCAGACTAACCTTGAACTCACAGAGATCCTCCTGCCTCTGTGTCCCAAGTGCTGGAATCAAGGTGTGCACCACTAGGCCTGGCTTCAATTGTTGTTTTTAAAGAGAATTGTCTTTCAAAGATTAGTTTTCTCCCCTGATGGATTCATACATGTATGTGTGTGTGTATGTATGCATGTATGTATTCACTGTGTGTCCTGAGTCATGTAGAGGTCACAGTATGACTCTTGGAAGTTGGTTCTCTCCTCCTCCTTTGTGAGATCCAGCTCAGGCCTGCTATCTCTCTGTCTGCTGAACCATTTACCATCTGTTTTGAGATAGAGTCTTGTGTGGCTCAGCTGGCCTAGAGCATGCTGTGTAGCCAAGGTTGGTCTTGAACTCCTGACCCTAATGCTTCCACCACCCCAGGCACTGGAATCATAAGCAAGCACCATCATGCCTGACTTTACATAAAGGAAGCAATTTACACCTTTATAGCTTTTTTGTTATGTTAAGAATTAGTAATTTATTC
Organism: Mastomys coucha; assembly: GCF_008632895.1. Taxonomy (NCBI): domain Eukaryota; kingdom Metazoa; phylum Chordata; class Mammalia; order Rodentia; family Muridae; genus Mastomys; species Mastomys coucha. The sequence goes on along the minus strand of NW_022196909.1, from coordinate 62,011,197 downwards.
TCCCCAAAATATTCTTTTACAGTTCTTTTATGTAGAGGTATTTGTGATTCACAGATCACTTCTGCCTCTCTTAGAGATGTATTGTTCAGTTTCTTAAAACTTCTTCCAAATTATGTTTTGATTAAAAACCTATCCAGTTTCCTAGAATGTACCTCTCAGCTGAATGGCTGTACCTAGGGCAGACAGGCCCGCAGAATTCAGGATTCGACTTTCATTCTCAAAAGAATGAGTGCTTTCTTCCACAGAGTGGACCTGGGAGAACAGAGAGGCCCTAAGAGACTGCAGAGTCTGGCTATACGTTAAATATTACCCCAGAGGTATATGTGGAGATGTTCTTGGTATTAATAGAGTCTAAATTTTGCTCTTTAGATAGCAAAATAGGCCAGCCCCTGATCTGCTTTTGTTCAGTATCCAGTTCTTCAGTGAAGCATTTGGCTCAGATCGCCGTCATTGAATACGTACATTATAGTATTCAAAGTGTTGAGTGTAGGGTAGCTCACGAGGACTGACTGAATGGGTGAAGTAGTACCCCCTTCAGGGGCCTGGAATCGTGGCCACTAAAACTGACTCAGTTTACAACCCTGGCTGTATGTGCACCGTATCGTGGGTAGCTATTTTGATAGAGGATGATCTAAAAGAACGATTAAAATTAAAGTTCCAAAAAGGGGCTCAGATGATCCAGGTGCCAAAGGAGAAAGCCTCACTCAGGACAAACTGTATAAAACATAAAGTTTCAAATTTCTTCCCAAATTTATTTGTGGTTACTAAAAAGTAAATGCATATAAATTTTAGAAATTCATATAAAACATAAATAAATCAGGGTTAACACAGCTGTTGTGGAGGACTTCCAGTAAGATTTCTTTTGCGGGGGCTGGAGAGATGGCTGAGTGGTTAAGAGCACTGACTGCTCTTCTGAAGGTCCTGAGTTCAATTCTCAGCAACCACATGGTGGCTCACAACCATCAGTAATGGGATCTGATGCCCTCTTCTGGTGTGTCTGAAGACAACGACAGTGTACTTACATATAATAAATAAATACATTTTTTTTTTAAAAAGATTTCTTTTTCAGGGGTCGGGGCAGTGAAGGGTCCCACTGTGTAGCCCTGGCTGACCTGGAATTTGCTTTGTGGAATAGCGGGCCTTAAGCTCTAAGAGCTCTGCCTGCTTCTGCTTCTCAAGGGCTGGGGTCAGAGACTTCTGGGGTGGCACAGTCTGGAAAATGCCATGTCTATCACTCAAGGAGCCAAGATGTAAGTCCTTGTCCCAGTTTCTCCAGGCAGGAGGAACGCTTTAATGGGAATAAACCCAGCAGGTCTAAAACTGCTGTCCACAGAAGAGCCAAGATAGCAGAGTCAGCATTGGCCATGCCACCAGGAATCATCCATGGCTGAAAGACTGTGTGAGCCGAGAAAGACCCATAAAGGTATCCGTTTATTTCAGGACAGCTAATGCAACACCAAGTTGACTGTGTATTGGATTACTACACTTCTAGTGGAGGTGGCTCCCTGTGGGAACCGGCAGTTTCTTAGAAGGCTGATCGGCTGGACTGTCCTTAACAGTCTCCCGTTCTCGTCTGCAAAAGTCTTGTGATCATTCAACAACAACAACAACATCAACAACAAACCAAATCCCAAACAGCGTGAAACAGAACATTTTGGGATGGGGGATGGTCTAGGATGCCTCAGATCATCATCATCATCACATCATCAATCATCATCATCATCATCATCATCATCTTAATTTAAGGAATGCACCTCTAAAGGACAAGTCTACAAAACATCTTTATTCATTTGTTACATGTGATGTTTAAATAGTGCGTTGCTTTCCAACTTCAAACTTTTTTTTTTTTTTTTTTTTTAAATCTCCTGGAAAATAAGACGTTTGATTCACCTTAACAAAAAACTGACCTAGGAAGAAACATTTTTAGCAAAATGTTATTATAAAATTCATTAGAAAATACTGTCCTCTTCATTTTTCTTTTCTTTTCTTTTCTTTTCTTTTTTTTTTTTTGCCAAAATGTTACATAAAATCCTTATTAAAAATACACGCCTTAAAAATACATGAGTAGACTCCGCACAGCACTTTGCTGTGCGGAGGGAGCCGCATTCCGGAAACTTACAGTTAAGCACATTAGAGATTACGATGCTAAGTTGGAATAGTGCAACAGAGTCACATCCTGATAAGAAGGCATGCAATGCAGGTCGCTGGCCGAGAACGGCAGAAGGAAAGCACAGCAGGAAGCAGGCACAGCCACTAGTTAAAAACGGTTTCCTTTTTATTACATTAATTTTTTTCAAAAATACTTTTCTTTACAATAGAACTCCTAGAAAATATTTACAACCTTCCTCTAATAAAATATAACAGCAGTTAAATATATTTGAAAATAAGATGGGTTTTTCCATAAAATATATCTGTTAACTTTTTATATACAAGCTTTCTCAAAGGGAATCTAAACCCATTACTGAAAATCCATTGCGTCAATGAGAGCCGGGTAAAGACATTAACCATTAGGAAGAAAAGTTCTTTGGGGCCTGTGGGGAGGGCAGCTAAAACACAACGCGCGCACATGCAGGTAAAATCATTTCCGGGAAAAAAAAAGTGCAATATTTTAATCGGAAGTCAATTAAATTTTAAGCTGATAGTCAGGAAATACAAACACAGGTATCTGAACTGTCTCATTAAGGAGGAGTTCTTTGGTTATTTCAAGTCAAAATATTCCTTACGCTATTCTGCATGACAAATCATAATGAACTGTGCATTGATACTGGCGATGGCAGGTCAGCTTGTTTCTAAGGTGTCAAACTGGGCAAATCCCCAAGTGGGAGGAGGACACCAATTTCCCTAAGTTCTCTGGGCATTTGCTCTTTTCTGGAGCTAAGCAGACACCACGACAGACAGGGTCTTGGGGTCGCCTGAGGAGTGGCCTCTGGAATGGTTTTAAAGGAAGCACACGCATGATGCCCAGGGAGTTCTTAAAGCAACACTGCTGAGATCACACACAGGCTACTACGACTACCCTCTGAAAGAACAGCAAAGAAAATATACCCTCACCCCACCTACGAAGGACCTCAAGAGAGTTCTAAAAACAGTGATGGACAGGAAAAGAAGCTTTGTAACTAGTCTTCTGTTTGCGGCTTTCCTGAGCCTCAGAAGCCACCGCCTGAGTGGGGGCTGTGGTGGGCAATGGTGCCCTGGCCCCGAGGGAGTATGTGCCAAATGGTTTTGTAGAATCCAATGTGAAGGGTGCCCAACCCTACTTCTCCACTAGGATGCTCTCTAATGCCAAGCTGATCACGGGCCAGCGCAGTGGCCCAGCATGACAGCTACACAGGGCTGGGGAGCTAGTCTACTCAAGGAGGGTTAAGACCTGAAGACACCTGGGGGCCACAGGCCATGACCACAGAAGGGAGGCTGGCGGGCTCCCCACTGTGCCAGCGGCAGTGGTCCAGTCTGACTGTGCACTAGCAGTGGGAGGGGATCAGCCCAACTGACAAGTCTAGGCAATGACATTTTTTGTCGGATTGCAGGTTTATTGCCTTCAAGTACAAATGGTGCCCCCTGCCTTCAGGGACAGAGCAAAGTCATGTAGCTTAGAGACGTCTGGAGTCGCTTTGGTAAGTGACCTGGAACAAATACATTCATTGTTTGAATGTGAGCATTGTAGCAAACTTGAATCTGGACACATTTGTGTTGGTTTTCAAAGCAGTTTCCATCTCTATGTGTTAGAAAAACCCTGTCTCTCTGTAGCTAACGTCTAGGCAAACAAAGCTCAGTCCAGCACACACCTTAGAGCAAGTCAGAGTGAGAGAGGCTTCACAGTACGTTCAAGTGGTGCAAAATAAGTTCAGAACTCCACTGGCCATGGACCATGTTGGAAACAGAGAGAGAAAGCGAGAGGGGGGGAGAGAGAGAGAAAGAGGGAGAGAGGGAGAGAGAGAGAGAGACAGAGAAGAGAGAGACAGAGAGAGAGAGAGAGAGAAAGAGAGAGAGAGAGAGAGAGAGAGAGAGAGAGATTAATTCTTCTGATTTGAGAGAGAGAACTCTTTCTGGCAGATCAGAACAGAATAAAATAATTCTTTGTGAGAAAACATGGCCTAAAGTCCCAGAATGAATGGGATAACCTGCTACCTACCTACTTACCTACACACACACACACACACACACACACACACACACACACACACACACACACACACAGCGAGTTTGGAGATAAAAGGCAACCAGGGTGGCTGACATCTGAAAGCAAAGGAACAGGAAGGTGAGGCCCACCCCGAGGGAAAGCGGCCTCATGAGAACACAGCCCAGATGAGACACCTCTTAAAGACAGTTGTGCCAAGTTTTTATTCCCCCCAACCCCCAACAAAAACAATGTAAAAGAAGGTAAAAGAGAAAGAACTGGAGTTCCCTCCCTTAACCTGAAGAAAAGGACCGCTTTTTAAACAGGTAGTTTAAAAGGGTTTCCAAAGGAGCAGGAAGTCCAGGCTCTGTGGACCACGGAGGTGGAGGCCATGGCTTCTGTGTCTCTAGGTGATGAACGGGGGTTTAGAGTTCTGTATCACCCTGAAGCAACACCGAATCTTGGTCATCCAAGAGAAGATCTGTGCCTACCACCTCGGCCTCCTCCATGACGCCTAACTGCTGGACCACGTCATCGTCCAGGATGTCCACGTCCTTGACCGGCTTCATCAGACTCAGTTGGTCCAGGGGTAGCAGCTCAGGTACCCCCACCGGCCCTGTAGTCCTCTCGATGGTGGCTGCCATTTCTGCTGCGAAAGCTGCCTTCTGAGCCTTCTGCCTCTGCTGCTCTTCTTGCTGCCGGTGGGTTTTCATGTGTGCATTCCGGCTTTTGATCTTAAAGAAGACCCTGAAAAGAAGGGAGAGAGCAGCCTGTGAGACCTATGGGCCGGCCTTAGTTCCTAGAGGTACAGATGCCCATTTCCTGCAGTTTCCTGCAGGGACTTCCTTCGGGAATGCGGCATATAGGCAAGGTCTAGTCTGTGGTGGCTTCTTCCTGCTGTGACCAGTCATCTATCTAAGCATTGTGAGGAATGGAGACAGGAAAATTCAGGTGGTGTGTCCTGTTCCCTTTCTGTGCTAACGGAGACCGCACAGGGTGTCCAGTGTGTCCACTGTCTAGCAGGCACTCCCACTTCTCCTTTGGCCTCCTTCCATTCCCACCCCTAACCACACCCTGTGGACTGGAAAATCCCAAACTCTGCTGATGGTAGTCTCACCATAAAACAGTCCACGTCTGCCCCTGGCTTCAGGGCTTCTCGTTGAAGGCTGGAAGGTTCTCCCTGTACACATGTGGCCCTTTCCCACTCCACTTTTTCCCTTCTACCACTTCTTTTTGCTGTAGACCCCCCTTGGCCACCATAATTATCATTTCATATTGTTTTCTTTAGAATGAGAGTGGGTCTTGGCTAGGAGAGGCTACGTCCTCTCAGAAAGCATCCGACAACGGCTGGAGACATATTTGTTGTAACCAAGTCAGGAGGTGTCTGTCTTGCCGAGCACAAGCCGAGGCCAAGGATGCTGCTAAATGTCTTATTTTAAAGGCCAATCCTCTCTCCCACCCCCAGGCAAGACATCATGTGATCTGAAATGTCAATGGTACCTGCAACCCTGGGATAAAGTCTAGGCACTGGCACACAACTGTGTCTGTTTGGGATGTGATGGGAAGGTGATGAGTGAGACAGAGAGCATAGCCTGCACATGCTACACTATTACCATCTAGGCCGTTTGCAGGAAAGCCAGCCCAGATGTAAGCTCTGTTATGGAGAAAGCAAAGCATAAATACAACTTGGTCACTCTCCCAAGCTAACCAATCAGACAGCCAACACACCCACCCACCCAGCCTGCGTTCTACTGGTTGAGGGCATCTATCTGGACATGTGGAAAATGAACAAGATTTGAGCAGCTGAAAGAGGCCGTCTGTGAACTTGCTCAATGTTGCTCCTATCTGGAAAACCTCAGGAAACATTTCTAGTTTTCATAAAGTCTTACTTGGACTTCACTAGGAAATGCTCTGGGGAGGGGCAGGAGAGAGGCTCTGCTGGGAAAAGGATCTGAGAGGAAGCCTGATCACTTTCGTCACCACCACCCCCACTCCGTACCCACGTAAAGATAGAGGGAGAGAACTGATTCTGCAGAGCTGTCCCCTGGCCTCCCATGTGTGTCCTGGCATGTGTGTGGGCACACATGCACACTAATAACAAATAAAGCCAAAAGGAAGAAAAGATCTCAAGTAACATAACCGCTCACTGTGTGCTTCTGAAGGACAGCTGGAAACATGAAATATCAGGTAAGTGCTCTCTTGCCCACACCAATCAGATGCTACACATCTGTATACACAGTGAGACTTCCTACAGATGGGCGCCGAGTCTAAGCATGAGGTTCACTGCTTTACACCCACTTTTAACATACAGCTGAACATACTTTTGTACTTTTTTTTTTTAAAGACAAGCTGTCTTGTAGCTCTGGTTAGCCTTCAACTCCATATAGCTAAGGGAAGACCCTAAACTCTGGGTCCTCCTGCTTCCATTCCATCCATTCATCCATTCCATCCATCCATCCATCCATCCATCCATCCATCCATCCATCCATCCATCTGCGCATCCATCCATCCATCTATGTGTTGGGGTTGTTCTGGTATTCAAATGCTAAATACTGGCCCCCAATGTCTGGTTCAGTCCAGAGAGCACATTCTCATGTTGTGTAAACTTTGCTTGCTAATATCTTCTGACTGGTTAAATAAAAGTGGCTGACAGACAATTACTGGTAGGCGGTACAGAATAGAGGTATTCAGTTACCAGGCTAGGGGTTGCAGGTAGGGACCACGAGGTGGACAGAAAAGGAGAGAGAGGACACAGACAGAAGGTGGTTGCCAGGAGACCAGATGGCTCACGAGCACCTGGCCAGAAGTGCACCCCGAGGACAGGCTGAGGGAGCAGGAGCAGCCTGTGCGAGACTCAGACAGTGAGGAACAAGGGGTGTATGGCTAAGATACAGGTGAGAACACATTGAACCTGCCCAGTCTAGATTTACAGCTTGTGAATAAAATACCAGGTTCTTGTGTCTTTTAAACAGACAAGCTAGAATAAATAATTCATTTACATCTGTCCATCCATCCATCCATCCATCCATCTATCCATCCATCCATCATCTGAGACAGGATAAGCCCAGGCTGCTTTTGAACTTGCGATCCTCTCCCATCAGCCCCCTTGTGGCTTTCAGTCATTTTTTGAATGAAACAAAGTTTCACAGTGTAGAACTTTTCATGGGTAGTGTCAAGTGCCCGCTCACCAAATTTTGGATTTCCAGATTAAGGATCCTCAGCCTGTGGAGATCCTTGCCTGAGAAGGCCTTTTTCATGGTGTACACACTCCCACGGCATGAGGTCTGTATACATGGAAGTCAGGAGACAACTTTCTGAAGTCAGTTATCTCCTTCCACCAAGTGGGATCTGGACTTGTAGGCAAGTGGCAGCAAGCACTTTGTCTGCTGAGCTGTCTCATCATCCCCTCACAGGGCTATTCTAAACAGTAAATGAATCAAGAGTAGAGGGAACCTATATAGCCTACCTCCAGCAGGAAGACAGGGCAGCAAGTGAGGGATAGGGTTGCCATCCTACAGTCACATCTCTGACCCATAATTGTTTCTGTCTGAAAGAATTACAGGGATGGAAATGGAGAGGAGCCTAAGGAAAAGAAGGTCAAGCGACAGGCCCAAAGTGGGATCCAGCTGAAGGGGAGGTCCCAAGGCCTGACACTATTACTGAGGCTATGGA
>NW_022196909.1:62002355-62003362 GCF_008632895.1 Mastomys coucha | reverse complement strand
CTATGGAGCACTCACAAAAAGGGACCTATCATGACTGCCCTCCAAAAGACCCAACAAGCAGCTGAAAGTGTCAGATGCAAATATTTGCACCCAACCAATGGACAGAAGCTGTTGACCCCTGTTGTTGAAAGAAGTTGAGGAGAAGGGCGATCCTGTAGGAAGACCAGCAGTCTTAATTAATCTGAACCCCTGAGATCAAATACTGAACTACCAAACAGACAGCATACACCAGCTGATACAAGGCCCCCAACACACATATAATAGAGGACTGTCGGGTCTGGGCTCATTCAGAGATGATGCACCTAACCTTCAAGAGACTGGAGGCCCCAGGGAGTTTAGAGGTCAAGTGGGGTGTGGGAGGGACATCCACATGGAAACAGGGGTAGTGGAGGAGGTGTGGGATGTGGAGCAGTCAGAGGGAGGTTGGGGGGGCAGATAAAATATGGAGTGTAAAAAAAAAAGACTATAAAACACCATCTAAAACAGTCTCAGGCAAAGGCAGGGAGGACTCACTCATTGCAGAATGCTATGGAGTTGCCTGATACATTATTATTAGTTTTAAATATCACAATTGTCCTTTTTATTTGGTTGTTATTTTCTCTATGAATAGGTGCTTGCCTGCATGTAGTTTTGCGCAGCATCTGTGGATGCTAGAAGAGAGTATCAGATCTGGTGCTGGAGTTACGGATGGTTGCTAGTTACCATTTGGGTGCTAGAAGCAAACCCAGGTCCTCTGGAAGAGCAACTGATGTTCCCAACTGTTAAGCTATCTCTAGTGAGAATTCTGGAATTTTTTTTTAAAACCAAGAAATACTATAAGAATATGTCTTCATTTTAATCTCAGGTGTGGGGCTATGGGGCTGCTTCGGATGGTCCCCAGCTGCTAACTATTTATCTCATGCTCTAGCAGAGGTGTGGTTTTGCCAGCTGCAAATAGTTTTTGACATTGTTTCTGAACTTTTCAGAGGGTTCATAAATGCTAGGGCCCTAAGAGGTGGGGTTGGTAG
>NW_022196909.1:61977821-62002345 GCF_008632895.1 Mastomys coucha | reverse complement strand
ATGTTAGTAGTCATGTTCAAAGAAGAAATAAATTGAAATTAGATTCAGGGATCTTTATCTTTTCCTCTTTTCTATCCTTCTTTCTCTCCTATCTAGTGATAGATGTTGAAGGGGGAATAAAGGGTAGGAAAAGAAGAGCCCACAAAGTAGCGAAGAGCGGCTAGACAGCTCTGTTGAGGATATTTGATCACACTGTGAACCCTGAGGTTGCTATTTACTGAAAAAAATAAAGCTGTTTCTAGTTGTGGTATGACTCAGCCCTTAGCACACACCTTTTATTCCAAACAATGAAAGTAAAGTTAGTTTATAGAAGGAAGCACAGATGTTTGAAATTGATGTCTAATTGAGTGGAATCAGAGAAAGATTTGATAGAATAGGCTATCTCCAACTCTCATGAGGACAGATAGGAAAGGGAAGCTACTTAAGAGCAATGGAGAGAGAGAGAGAAAGAGAGAGAGAGAAAGAGAGAGAGAGAGAGAGAGAGAGAGAGAGAGAGAGAGAGAGAAAGAGAGAGAGAGAGAAAAGGAAGGGGGTAGTTTCACCAGTTACAGAGAGAGGTAGCAGGGAGAGAACAAGCTAGACACAGGTGAAGACAGAACAAGCCAGAGGATGAGGAGTCAGATTAGAATGTATTGCCAGAATTAGTTTGAGGCCAAGCAAAGCAAAATGTCAGAGACTGAGAGAGAGAAGTCAGCATAAATCAGTCAGCTTGGAGAGGAGTCTGAGCCAGAACAGCTGAGTTGATCACACATCTAGAGTTTGAAAGAACAAAAAAGTGTGAGCTTATTCCGTAGGAAGTCTCAGAGGCTGAAAACATTCTAGGCCTAGATAAAACTGTACAGGCTAGAAGCTTCCAGGACCAGGCCTGGGTTAGCAGACCGAGGCAAGGCAGTAAGCCTTGGAGACAATTGTATCAGGTAAATATAAGTTACCTTTACACATCTTTCCAGCCCACCTGACATATTCTGTGAGGATGTGGAAACACAAGTCCCCACTGGCCTCACTTTCGGAAGAACTAAGAGAGCCACCTGGTAGGTGTTACTCCAGGTACCATTCCTCATATGCTTGAGACACTAGAGGCTATAGAGAGAGACTCAACAAGGCCCTCTCAGCTATCAGGCTGTGACAATGCTACAGCCCTGGGGCGAGGCAGACTCACTGAGAAGGAGCCATGCATTTACCACTAGGTGGGCTCTTTGTAATGCAGCTAACCAAAATGAAGCAGAAAGCTGGCAGAGGCTAGGCACTGCATCTGGACACAGCAAGGTTTAAATCTCGGCTTTGCTTTCCTGGCAGTGTGACTTGGGAAAAGGCATTTTACCTGCCTTTAAAATCTTTACTTATAAACTAAGTATGAAGGCACCTTGCCCTGGATGGAGTGAATACATATACACGAAGAATGTGGTGGAGTGACAGTCTACTGTGTTAGTCTTCTCACCTTCCTCCCTTAAGTGCTGTTTTAAGTTACATCTAAAGGGACAGGGATGAAAACCAGGTTTTATCCCATGCCTGGGCTTTAATTAATTGGATGTGCCAGCTTGCATCATTATGATATAAAGGATAGGATACTGTGTTTTAATGTGATGTGGTGTTAGAGAATGCGGTAATTGATTAGTGATGTCTGCTGTGGGCAGAGGCATGAATAGAGGGAGTAAGAAGATCTATCTGCAGATCCCCTGGATGGTATCAAGGGAAGTCCTGAGAGTGAGCTGAAGAAAGAGCCCCCACAAAACCACCATTCATTTTGACCGTGGGTTTGGTCCCTGGTTCAAGTGTACCTACTTGCCACACTCCTTGCAGGGGAAGATGGTGGTGGGGTCTGTCTCTCCACTGGTGGTACTGTGAGATGGTGAACTCTTCACTGAGCAGTACCCACTCTGGGTGCCTCCTGGCTTCTGTTTCCCAGAGGGGACAGCACCTCGGGTCTTAGCCACCTGGTTGGTGCCGCCATGGATGCGGGCGTGGCCGTTTAGTGCCTGTCGGGAGCTGAACACCTGAGGAAGAAAGGGAGCGACATGACATCTACAGTCCTGAAAAGGAAATTAGGGTTGTTAGTTATGTGGTGGCAAAACATGGGATACATGAAACAGCACAGGGCTCACACAAGCAAGCGCTGGGCATGTGCCACAGAAAGCAAAGCTCAGATACCCCAACCATGAACTCTGTTTGGATAAAACTTCCTCCCCTGGTCTAACCAGAGCAGAAGGCCGGGTAGCTTAGTACCAAGGACAAAGCTATTGTCTCAAAGCCAGGAGAGCCAGCATCCAGCTCTAACTTGAAACTCTGTTGCAAATATCAGAGGCCATTAAACAACTCAAATACTTCTTTTTTTCCCCCATGTGCAAAATGAGAGGAATTCTAGGGCCCCTTCGTAGCTTATTGTTTTAAATCTTATTGCTTTCTGGGATGCTGGGGATGGAACACGGGCCTCATATTTGCTAGATCATATTCTCGCCTCTGAGCTACACCTGCAATCCAAGTGCACCACAGGCAAAAGGGTTAGACTTTCTTGTAGTTTAAAATTACAAGAAGCAATCCTCCTGCATGTCACCCGAGTGCTAGAATTACAAGTCTGTATCACTCTGCCTGGCTGGGTGCATGAAGGCCAATGACTTCATTGAGTTAGAGATTAATCCGTGGTCCAGGCTGGCCTTCACCTCACTGTATAGCTGAATTCCTTATCGTCCTGCCTTCCTCCCCCAAGTGCTGGGAGGACAGGTGTCTGCCACCATGCCTGGCTAGTTTTTCAAACACTGCCACAGAGCTGGGCTTCTTGGCTTCAGCACTGTGGATACACAGGACTGGACAGGTGGTGACTGCCCTGTGCACAGTAGGAGTGTAGAGGCCTCTGAGGCCTCTGCCCAGCAGATGCTGTTTTCCCACCTTCCCAGTCCTAGCAAAAATGTTCTTGCAGAACCAAAGTATCCTCTGTCCAGAGCCACTTGGAGTACTGGGCTATGGTCCACAGCCCTCCAAACCAACAACCTTTATTCCATCTCGTGCCTTTAGGTGGCCTCTCTTTGTTCAACTCATGAGTCCTTTTTATTATATTATAAAAAAAGATTCTATTTCTGATTTATTGAACCAGTCTTCATTGCTAGGCATGGAATAAACTATCACTCACATGTTCTTTGATGAGATTTTTAAGAAGTCATTAAGAATGTCTATCTTGCTGAGCATGTCTGATTGGGCAAAATAAAAGATGAGCCCCACCCTCTGCAAAAAACAAATCAAATAAAAAACGAACCCCAACCTCCCAAATTAAAAAACAAACATTTATTTTACCCTAAAGAATGAATTGAAAAAGCACCCAGTTTCTAAACAAATTCACCAAGAAACATTATCATGTAAAGTCACATCTTAGTCTGCAGGAAGCAATTTGAGTAAAATAGCAGTGCCAGGGTGCAGAGGCCAGGCTGTCAGAGACCCAAAATGCTGGCCATTTCTCATGCTCTCACAAAGGAATGGAACATATATACATTTCTCTTTAATGTTCGTTTGTTTTTGAGACAGGGTTTCTCTGTACAGCCCTGTCTGTACTGGAACTCACTCTGTAGACCAGGCTGGCCTCAAACTCAAACCTGCTTTTGCCTTCCAAGTGCTGGGATTAAAGACATGTGCTACCACCAACTGGCTCACTTTTATTATTTTTTAAAGCCTTTTCATTTTTCTTAAAACATTTTATAAAACATTTTACTTATTTCTTTCTTTTGAGACAGGATCTCACTATGTAGTTCTGGCTGGTCTTGAACTAGAGAAGCCTGCTTTTGCCTCCAGAGGGCTGGGACTAAAGGCATGTGCCACCTGCCCAGCCCAGGATATAAACACTTTAAAGCAATTCTTTAAATGGCGGACTCAATAACAGCATCAATATGCTCTGTATTAGACAAGCAAAGATGAACTGGGGGACGGTGGAGCTTCCTGAGAAGGGGGTGACACCTCTAGAACATATCTACGGCAGTGTGTCAGGGTTTAGGAAACCCAATGTGGGGAAATCTCAGCCATGCAGACTTGTGGGGTCAGGCAGGGTACACAGAAGCCATGATAAACAGCCTCTAGGGTGTGGAGCCTTAGAGGACACTGGCTGTGGGAGTGTGATAGCTGCCAGACTGAGACATGTTGATGCTGGGACAAAGAATGATGCCGACCTTTGAGAGTGCCCTGACAATGGTGATTGGGAAGCTGTTTGGGCATATGTTCCTGACCCACTTTTGCCTACCTATATCCCAGACTGGACAAGCTGCCTTGCCTCAAGCTTTCAGACCTCGTGGGATAGAGAACATGGAGACTGTGGAACCTGCCTTTGAAAAATTAATCAAATAGAGAATTGCTTTAATGTGACCAGTTACTCTGACTCTATCATGGACTGGTATAGAAATCAATCCAATACTGGAAATAATAGTCTTCATTTGGAAGGCTGGTTCTGGACATTTTCAGAGACATTTGAAAATTCACAACTGCCTTGTATGAAGTTACATTTGCAGTAGATAAAATTGGAATAGGATCGAGATTTATAATAAAGACAGGATCTGGATTTCGAACAAGTAAGGAACCATCTCAAGTGCCATGCCAAATACCAATGGATTTGTGTTACTTCTAAAATTTACAATGATAGTCACTATAATTGGGAAAAAGTTCAAAAACACTTGCAGGGTATTTAGCACAATTCTAACACCTCTCTGGATGTTTTAACTTTGCATACTGAGATTATGAATTTAAAGGATGCTGCTTTGCTGATCTTTGATGGTCCAGATATTGCTGATAAAATTATTCATGGCCTGAGGTCAGTATTTCCATCTTGGTCAAGCTTCAAGAATGGCATACATAGCTTGATCATGCTAGCCTGTTTTGTCCTGGGAATACTTTTATTCCTGCCCATTGTGATAAAACTTGACTTTAACAACATCAATATGTCAGCGGCCACACAATACATGGCTTGAAACGAAAAATGGATCCCCAGACAGAACTATTAACTTAACAGGTTGGCAGCCAACGATGGGTAACATTCTGCACTGAGCCTTACCAACCTAAGACAGGATAACATTGTTTTTGATATGCATATTCCATGATGGGTAAGGAAGGCATTCTTGTTAGAATGACTTGAGACAGGTGTAGTCTTGTTTATGAACTAAAAAAGAGGGAGATGTGGAGAGCTTTTGGGGGCCACTTCTAGAAACTTGGCGGGAATTTGACATCTGGCCAGGACAAAAGAAGTAAGCTCAAGTCTGACTTTGGGCCAGGACTCAGGAAATAGGCCCAGATTAGGAACATTTACATTTGAGTTAATGCAAAGCTCAGAGTGTGTGGCATTCCTTTTGTCTTGGTCATCCTGACTAGCCCCTAGAAAGGGTATTTACTCAATTCTGCTTATTGCCTTGCTTGTTCCTTGACCCAGAACAGATCTTATTATTTTGCATGTACTTAAAGTAGTATAAAAGTAGACTGGTAAAGAAGAATAAACCTGCTTCAGCCTCAGAACTGGCTGGGATCATGCTACAATGTTGTTCAATTGTCTTTTTCTTTTTAATCCTCCCTCCTGCCCTGGAGAACCTGCTGACTGACTGGGCTGGCTTGGTCACCACATCCATCAGGCTCTTCTGTGCTCAGGAGGAGGTGGAGGGGTCCCTAGACTCTCCCTCATCCTGGTCACATCATAAAGTTGTTTAGTGAAGTTCTGTCCCCTCAGGCTGCAGAGTCAAACATTAGCTGCTTGGAAACAACGTGCTCAGATGTCACTAATGTGACATTTGAATTAGAAGTAGTAACACTTTATAGAATATGAAAAGCTAAACCTTCCAGAGAGATAAAACTGGAGGTGGTTCAGGCAAGTTACTATGTTATAAAAGGGAAACCTTGGTGGAATCTTCTAGTGAATTTAAATGCTTGTTGACAAAGTATAATCTGGCCTTTGGGTGCCACACAATCCGAGGACCTGCAGAGTACCAGGAGACAGCATAGATAGTAGACAGTGTGTGCCTTCTGGAGGCCTGCTCTCATGCAGAGCTGTCAACCACACACTTCCTGAAGGCAGGTGCTTTTTTTTTTTGGTCTGGAGGTGGAGACTCACTATGTACCATAGGCTAGCCTCAAGGTCTCAATTCCCCTACCACAGTCTCCAGAGTGCTGGGAATGACAATCTTGTGCCGCCACACTTGGCTTTAGGGGCCCTCGTAAATTCCCCAGCATGCAGCATCATGCTCAGCAGAGAATATACAGTCACTCTCCCTTGGCCAAGCGAGTAAGAAAGCTACATGGCAGGATCTGACAGATGTCCACTGCTCTTAGAACTAGGCACAGCTGCATGACCCTCATGTCTCCCAGCTGGGGACAACATAGATACTTACAGCCCCACAGTTGGGCATTTCACAAATGAAGTTGCCTGATGGTTGTTGGCCAACAGCCTGCATGGGTGGCCCCTCAGTAGGAGCCAGGGCAGGGGCAGGCGGTGGCTCTGGCGACTTGGACACTTCACTCTCCTCTTCTTTTATGGATTTCCTATCTTCTTCTGGGTCTTCTTCTTCCTCCTCGGCCTCCTCTTCCTCTTCGCTGGTCTGTTGTTAATAAAAGCAACAGGGTGATATCCCCAAAAGGCAACTTCATGGTGGACAGAAATCACAAGCCAGGAGTTCATGGGACACTGGGGCCCTGTTACTCTTCCTATGGTAGGTGACAGAGTCTGTGGGGGCTGGTCTCTGGACACTTTCGGATCTTGAGGTCAAGAAATCTTCCTGTTGAACTTGGGTCCCCCCATGATCCCTTATAGAAATACTTGCTAAGGCAGAGGGGAAAGGCATGGAGATCCTCTGCCTGGGGGGGTTGGGGAGGGGAGAATAACAGGGGATAAAGTGCTTGTTACACAAGCATGAGGACCTGAAATCCCAGTCCCTCATCCCCAGATAAAAGCCTGGAGTGTGTGGGTGCCTCGAGTGCTGGGAGGTTGGAACAATAAGGTCCCTACAGGTTATGGGCCAACCAGCCTAGTCTAGAAGGTAAAAGCATCAGTCTCACTGAAGAGACCCTGCCTCAAGGAATAAGGTGGAGGGACTGGAGTGATGGAGCATCCATTAAGAACCGTGGTTGCTCTTCCAGAGGACCTAGATTACATTCCCAGCATCCATGTCTAGATCACAATCACCAGTGACTCCAGCTCCAGGGGGATCTGATGCCCTCTTCTGGTCTCCTTGGGTACTGCACACACATGGCATACACTTAAAAAGATACACATACACATAAAAAAAAAAAAGGCAGGAGAGATGGCTCAGCAGTTAAGAGTGAACACTATTCTTCAGATGACCAGTGCTCTGCTCTCAGAACACTTATTAGGCAGCTCTCAATCAATCTCAGTCTAGTTTGAGAGTATATGATGTCCTCTTGCGGCCTCTACAGGAACCTGCATGAATGTGGTGCACATATACAATACACATTCAGACCCACAACACATATATACAAAATAATAAACCTTTAAAAAAAATTTTAGGTGTGGGTGGAGTCTATAGAGACGGCTCAGCAGTTAAGAGTGTTTGCTGTCCTTGCAGAGGCCCCAGGATCAGTTCTCAGCACCCACATGGTAGCTTATAACCACTCCAGGTCCAAGAGATCTGAACTCTACGCACATGAGGCATGAATATGATGCATATACATAAATGCAGGCAAAATACTCAATAAGACGTCAATAGCAAGTTATTGAGCAGGGTGGTGTGGGTAGACTGGGAAAGAATTCAGGGATTAAATTTACTTTAACATTAATTTATTTTTATTTGCATGGTTTTGAGTCTACATGAGTTTATGTGCACCATGTGCAAGCCAGTGCCCAAGGAGGGCAGAGGGCATCAGATTCCCTGGAGCTGGAGTTACAGATAGTCATGAACTGCCTAATGTGGGCACTTGGTACATCTGGGTCTTCAGCAAGAGCAGTAAGTGCTCTTAACTGATGAGCCATCTCTCCATCTTATTTTTGTTCCGTGTAGCTCAGCCTGGTTTGAACTTGCTTTGTAGCCAAGTCTGCCCTTGACTCCTAAGTTCCTGCTCTCATCCCTTCAGTGCTGGACTTAGAAGTCTCACCACACCTAGCTTGCTTTCCTGCTACCTCTTTTTGCTTCCCAGACAAGATCTCACGATGTGGCCCAGACTGGTTTTGAAGTCAAATCCTCTTGCCTCAGCTTCTCTCTTTTTTTTTTTAAAGATCTATCTATCTATCTATCTATCTATCTATCTATCTATCTATCTATCTATCTATCCATCTATCTATTGTATATAAGTATTCTGTCTTCATGCACACTAGAAAAAGGCATCAGATCCCATTACGAATGGTTGTGAGCCACTATGTGGTTGCTGGGAATTGAACTCAGGACCTCTGGAAGAGCAGCCAGTGCTCTTAACCTCTGAGCCATCTGCCAGAGCTTAAGTGATAGATTGTAGACACGCATCACTAGGCCTGGCTAAACATGGGAGTTTAAGAGACGCTCCTTTCCTTCCTGCTGAAGCAACCATTTGACTCCGCTCTGTGTTTTCAGGGTAGAGAGAGGGTGGCTGGCTCCTGATGCCCAGAAGTGGCTGAGGACCAAGAGTCAGGAATCCTTGGATACAGTATTTTCACTTTAGCTAGATTTTTTTTTTTTTTTTACCATTCACAAGAGGAGTGCATAGTTATGTCACCAAACACCCTGTAAACAGTTATTCCATTTACAAATGAGGACACAGAAGTATGTCTAGCTGTCTGTCCCTGACAGCTCTGCCTGGCCCTCCCTGTACATGCACTGTTTATAGCAGGCAAGCTCCAGTTTGCTTGTCTCCCAAGCCGTGCAACTCCAGGTGAGCTTTTGATTCTTAGAATCCAGAAGTAGGAATTTCCGAAAAATAAAGATTGCATATCCTGAGTTCACGGATTGAAGTTTCTTCTCTTCAGTGGAATTTTATCTTTACTTTTTTAGACAAAGTCTCATCACTATATAACCCAGGTTGGCCTAACTATCTGTAACTAGGCTGGCCTTGAAATTATAGAGATCCATATGTCTCACCCTCCCAAATGGTGGAATTAAAGGTATGTAATAGCACACCTGGCTTTTTTTTTTTAAAGATTTATTTATTTATTTATTTATTTATTTATTTATTTATTTATTTACTTCGTGTATATGAGTAAACTGTAGCTGTCTTCATACACACCAGAAGAGGGCATCAGATCCCATTACAGATGGTTGTGAGCCACCATGTGGTTACTGGGAATTGAACTCAAGACCTCTCTCCATTCCCACTCCTGGCTTCTTTTATTTTCATTTTTAGATTATGTGGATGTCTTTGAATATGGGTATGGGCAAGGAAGTGCCCTCAGAAGCCAGAGGCATTAGATCTCCAGGAGCTGGATTACAGGCTGGTGTGAGCCACCTAATATAGGTGCTAGGAATCCAACCCAGGTCCCTCTGGAAGAACAGCAAGTGCTCTTAGCTACTGAGCCATGTCTACAGCCTCTCCTGCCCCTATCCCATAAGACAACGTTTCACATCATAGTCCAGATTGGCCTAAAACTTACTATATATTCCAAGATGGCCTATAACTCATGGCAATCCCATGTCTCCACCTCTTCTGGGCTGGGACTACAACTATTCCATAGTGGCTAGTTTTGATTTAGGGGTGAGTTGTGGAAGAATTAGAGACAATGCCAGCCAACACAAGGCAGTTGGTACTTTCCCCTCTTCAGTGCTGTTCACAGGTCATGTGATGTAACACACAGGCATCAGGTCCATGTAGATGCAGAGTCAAGAGGTGGTGTTAGCAAGCTAAGAAATGGAAATGGCCAGTTTCCAGCCAGTCAGTTAAGATCAATTAGTGATGCTTGCACAGTCAGTGTGGACTGCACAGGCCAAACACCTATTGTGGAGCAGTTTCTAGAAAAAGGTCCCTTGTTAGTATGGAACACCTGGGTCGGTTTTACATAGGTGGCCTTCTTCCTGTTACCCATCCCCTTTCAAATCCATAGTCTTAGGCGAAATAGTGCATGTCCTCTTCAAAAGAACTGGGATTCTGTAGTCTCCATTGTTGAGTAGATATGGCCTCCACTGCGGCATTTATAAGACATGCTACACAAGAAAGCCTTAGAACAATGGCACTTGTTCCACGGTACTTATTATAATTACAATTTTCTCACAATGCCATCTCTATTGGTTTTAGAGCTCTAAAGACACATTTCATATTTGTAGCCACAAAATTACAGATTGAATTCTACTGCATGGCGGCTATCCACATCTCAGGGCTTCAGATGGGCTTTTATTTCAATTGGCAATCTGTACAAGTTCCTAACATATTTATCATTGAGGTGAAGTAACTCAGAGATACAAAGATAGAGGGAATCAAACCCCAACATGCAGCACTCTGTAGCTACATGCTGGCCATTTTATGATGCTCTGCAGACGGAAACATTTAGACTTACTTCAGATGGGAACTGGGCAAACACAGGGCAGGGAGGAAGAGATACACACACATACACACACACACACACACACACACACACACACACACACACACACACACTCATGCATACACATTGTCTTAGTCAGGGTTTCTATTCCTGCACAAACATCATGACCAAGAAGCAAGTTGGGGAGGAAAGGGTTTATTCGGCTTACTTCCATATTGCTGCTTATCACCAAGGAAGTCAGGACTGGAACTCAAGCAGGTCAGGAAGCAGGAGCTGATGCAGAGGCCATGGAGGGATGTCCCTTACTGGCTTGCTTCCCCTGGCTTGCTCAGCCTGCTTTCTTATAGAACCCAAGACTTCCAACCCAGGGATGGCACCACCCACAAGGAGCCCTACCCACTTGATCACTAATTGAGAAAGTGCTCCACAGCTGGATCTCATGGAGGCACTTCCCCAACTAAAACTCCCTTCTCTGTGATAACTCCAGCCTGTGTCAAGTTGACTCACAAAACCAGCCAGTACACACATGCACATGCACGCACATACACACACACACACCCGCATGCATACCCACATACACCCGCACATATACACACATACACACACATACACACACACACACACACACACACACACGCGCGCGCGCGCATACACACATACAATTATATATAGATATAATTACTATATCTATATTACATATAGACATAATTACTATATCTATATTACATATAGATATAATTGCTATATCTATATTATATATAGATATAATTGCTATATCTATATTATATATAGATATAATTTCATGTGTTAGAGTGTATGCTACCTGCATGCCCTGCCTGTAGAAGCCAGAAGGTGTTAGATTCCTCTGTAGCTAGAGTTAGAGGCAGTTATGAGCAGCCCTATGTGGGTTCTGGGAATAAAACCCAGCTCCTCTGGAAAAGCAGCAATCGCTCTTAACCACTGACCCATCTCCCTAGCCTAAGGGATGAACTTGAACATATCACCTGAACCTAAACTGTCCACACCACAAGCTCCTTGCAGAGGACAGTCTTTTATACCCATGCTGCCACAAACAGGGTAATTGGAATACAGACATCCAACCCCAATCTCCAAAGACAGACATCCAAGTTTCGGAGTTGCTTTTGATAGCAATGAGGAAAGGTATTAAATGTGTGGTATTCATTGGGCAGCTCTTCTCCCCACACCCACCCCCACAGGACTTGTAGTTCTCCCAGGACTCTGTACAGATTTCTTTTTAAAGAAATCATAGCCGGGTGGTGGTGGCACACGCCTTTAATCCCAGCACTTGGGAGGCAGAGGCAGGCAGATTTCTGAGTTCGAGGCCAGCCTGGTCTATAGAGTGAGTTCCAGGACAGCCAGGGCTCCACAGAGAAACCCTGTTTCGGAAAAAACAAACAAACAAACAAACAAACAAACAAACAGAAGAAATCATAAAGTGAGTCAGATAGGTCACTTTCCTAAGCTCATACAGCTGACCAAGAAATTGAACTGAGTGTGTGGGAGTTGGCCCCATTGTTAAAGTGCTTGCTTTAAAAAATGAGGATCTGAGTTCAAGTCCTAGAAACAACTAAAAATGTGTGGCACTGTGGCATGTGCCTGTGAAGGCTGCATCCCAGATCCCCAGAGGTGGTGACAGGCAGTTCCCCAGGGATCCCTGGTCAGCCAAGCCTTACTAGTTAGCACTGGATCCAGTGAGAGAGGGTCAGAGGTGGCTTAGGCTGGACAAGTGAACATGCCACACCCACCTCTGACCATCTGCAGAACCTAGGCCCCTGAAGCTGCCCCTCGGTGAGCCCTTTGGACTTCCTCTGGGAAAAATGCTCACTTGCC
This sequence comes from Mastomys coucha, assembly GCF_008632895.1. Lineage (NCBI taxonomy): Eukaryota > Metazoa > Chordata > Mammalia > Rodentia > Muridae > Mastomys > Mastomys coucha. The sequence goes on along the minus strand of NW_022196909.1, from coordinate 61,990,083 downwards.
TTTTTTTTTTTTAATTCCATTTATTGGTGTGTGTGTGTGTGTGTACACACCCACCCACATACCACATGCTGAGGTCAGAGGACAACTTTTAGGAGTGGGTTTTCTCCTTCCATCTTGTGGCCCCAGTGACTGAACTCAGATCAGCAGGTTTGGCAGCAAGCTCCTTTACCTGCTGAGCCATCTTGCTGGCCCCTCACCTATCCCAAGACTGAAGGTAAGGACCATGTGCTAGGGTTGGCCCTTCTGCACCTTTCCTTGCCTTCCTGGGTTTCCGTTTCTACTCGGCAGTCGGTGCTCCGACTACTGACTGTACTCAGAGAACCCAAGCGGAAGCTGGAGCTAAGACTCTGCACTTACAGACTGTTTTAATGGGCCTGAATAATCTTTGCACATCTTTGTCATATGCTTTCCCTGAGCATGCAAGGGACAAGGGCGTGGATGCTATAACCCACCCCAAAGCTGGCGAGTTGTCAGTGAGCTGGCAGGTGTGGCACCTTCTCCACTCTTCTTCCTCCTCTCAGGCAGCACTCTGGCCCAGCCTTTCCTCTACTGACGTCCACTGGCCAAGATGGCGCTTCTTTCTACCTTGTGTAGCAATGCTTCCCTAACGACATTCCTCTGTTCAGCACCTCTGTGCTCCATCCATCTCCTTCTGGCGTTCACCCAGGGATGCTACTATGTGAACCAGTGACCCCGTCTCAGAAAAATGTTTGTTCATTCAACAATTATTTCCTGAGTGTCATTTACGTATTCCCATCCCCCTGAGCACTGTCCCTTGTTACACCAGAACCTGAGAAATGTCTCTCTCTTAGCAGACCATATCATCTGACTTTCCTTTCCTGTGCATGTGTGTACATGCCTGCGGTTGCCATGTGGCATCTTCCTCTAGCACTCTCCACTGTATTCACTGAGGCAGGGTCTCTCAATTGATCCCAGAGCTCAAAAACATGACTAGTTTGGCTAGTCAGCTTACTCAAGGATCCCCTATCTCTGAACCTTCTACACACTAAAATTATGGCTATATAGCTATGTTCACATGATACACAAATGGATTCTGGGGTTCCAAACCCTGGTCCCCTGCTCTTAGAGCAAGCACACTAACCACTCTAACCCTAGTTCCTGAGATCTCTTTTTTTTTTTTTTGACAGGGTTTCTCTGTGTAGTCCTGGCTGTCCTGGAACTCATTCTGTAGACCAGGCTGGCCTCGAACTCAGAAATCTGCCTGCCTTTGCCTCCCAAGTGCTGGGATTAAAGGCGTGTACCACCACTGCCTGGCTGAGATCTCATTTTTATCTTTTCCGGAAACATGGCGCTGACATGGTCCAGAACATTCCAGAAACAAAAAGTACTTTCCCAATCACTGACACCATCCGTCCCACTTTCTGATTCAAGAGGGCGCGAGGTCCTAAGCCTCAGGGCTGCATTTGCTGTGATTGCTTCCTTTCTGTCTGTTCTATTCACGAGAACAGCAGGGCTCAGTGACCCTGGGCCTCCCGCCCGGGCTCAGGGACCCTGGGCCAGCCTCCCGCCCGGGCTCAGGGACCCTGGGCCAGCCTCCTGACCGGGCCACAGTCCGTGAGGCTGAGTATGCTTTTGCTCTAGGACTTTCTGGTTCTCGTCTCATTCTGCTTTAAAATACTCTTGGAATTCACAGTCAAGTTTCCATTGTATTTGGAATTCAACACACATCCAAGTTAGAAGGTATTCTGTGGGTCGTAAGGTCAGAGAAGACTGATACCATTTAGGATCCTGACTGTTGACATGCATATATATTGCTGTTTAAACATTAAGAAAGGGTAATTAGGGATTTTATATATTTTGGCTTCCCCAGCTCCTCCTCTGCCTTGCAAGGGATCTTTCCCTGTGTGTCTGCTGCAGTGTGTGTTTCCTAATCCCCAATAAATGCATCCTCCATGCCCCAGAAAAAACTGCGCCACCATCGCCCGGTTTATTTATTTATTTTTTAGGTAACTTTTCATGTAGCCCAGACTAGCCATGAATTATATAACAAAAAATGACGCAGACCTTTTACCTTCCTTGTCATCAGCTTCTGAGAGCTGGGATGACCAGTGAGTGCCACCAGACTATTACACGGTGCTGGGATTTGAACTCAGGGCTCTGTGTATGCTGGGCAGGCACAGCTCCCATTTTTGGTCTCAGGTCTATAATATGAGGATGACTCTGGGTTGTCTGCTAATAAAGATTGATGCCAGCATCTGGTGGATGGATGGTGATGTAAGGACTGGAATCATCCACACCTACCCAGCAGCTCCTTAATGATAAGACTTCCTGGTAATACTAGCACAGGTCAGAGTGCCTCTCGGTCCCACTTTAGAGGGAATGCCACACAATCCCAGACCTCCTCCATCTTTCTGAGATAGGTGATTGTGGGAGGTGTGGAGGCCCCTGTGCTCCAGACAGGCACTAGGGTAAACACAGAGGGTTGTCCTTAGGTAGGAATGGACCTATAACCTGTTATCCGACATGAAGGCTGGGAACAGATGTGGCTAAGAGCTTGGTGACCACACCAGACCTCCCCCATGCCCTCATCCTCATCATGAGCTTGCCAGTCTACAGAACCCACTTTATGGAAGATGTCACATGTACTTTACAAAGAGTTTCTATGCAGTCATGTCTTAAGCTGTATTGTGCTCATGGGACTGAGTTAATTATCACCAGGGAAAATTCCACCAGATTGTGCTGTACTCTAATATCCTAAAAAAATGACTTTGGCCAGGCTCCTGAAATTTAAACCATCATTGGCTACTGAGTTGTGTAGAACCATGCTACCTCTCGCCTCCTGTGGACTGTTACTCTGCAGGCAGTGGTGGTCACAGAGACCCCACACCTTATGTTCTTAGGCCAATGACATCTGTGACATGGAAGGCTCAGGAAAGGGTCACAGAGCCAGTGAGAACACATTCCTAAGAGACAGGAGCCTAGTCCGTGGGATGGACTACCCTGCTTTCACTCCGGCTCCTGCCTGCCTACAAACACGAAGCCACCACAGCTTTTACAAAGTGGGGGCTACAGCCTGAACCTTCCTTCCACCTACAGCAGGGAATCAAGTCCTAAGTTTCACATGTGCGCAGGGAACTCTGGCACCTTTCCTAGCTGCCACCTGGTAAAGCCAAAACACATTAGCTACTCACTAGCCCAGGAGCAGAGTGCAGGCAGGACAGAGGGTCAGTGGGAGTGACTGAGGAACATCGCTCACCATGCAGTCGTCAATGATTTCTGCCAGGCGTGTCCGGTGTTTCCGCCCTAGTCGCATTATCTTCTTCCAAGTGTAGTAGTACTCCACGCACTGAGCCACTGTCTTGGACTTCACCTGCCAAGAAAGTGCACCCATGATTAGCTCCAGCTCCTGATGGCAGACAGACTTTGGAATCTTTCACCAAGTGGGTCTTAGGGATTGAACTCAGATCGCTGGGCTTGGCAGCAAGCTCCTTTACCCATTGAGCCATCTAAAAGGCCTCCTACTAGTCATTCATCTTAAGACTCATTCCAGAAATTCTTTATTCAGGCATCAACAAGTACATTATGTTCTCTCTGATATTTTTCCTCATGAGAGACAGCAAGCACACCATATCATTGTTTTGTGACATGACAACTTTTACCCAGCTTGGAATTTTGTAGACCAAAACAGATGCCTCTCCATTTAAAGTGCCAGAGTGCTCAGCTCTTTGTATTGCTGACTCTCAAAACTGACTTAACATCTAGGTGTGATGCACACTTGGGATCCCAACACTTGGTAAACGTGGGCAAGGATCAGACATTCAGACTCAGCTATACAGCCAGTTCCAGGCTAGTCTGGGCCATGTGAGACCCTGTCTTAAAATCAACCCAAACCAATTTATGAACAAGACCTCAGCAATAGGTGTGTGTGTGTGTGTGTGTGTGTGTGTGTGTGTGATGTGTAAGGCAGAGGTGTAAGCATTGTAGGTGCAAGAGCTTCCCTAATGTGGGGTCCAAGCTCTGGCCTGTGATGCTCCAAAGAGGCAAAGGTAACTTTACCCAAGATGCCTCGGTCCAGGTGTGATGGCAGTGTGTGTCTGAAGGAGAGCTGGAAACCATCCTTGGTTACATAGTGAGTAGGGCGGTGATCCTGGTGTGCCTGAGCTGGCTCAGTGGGTAAAGGTGTATGCTGCCAAGCCTGAGTCTGATGTTTGAGACACTCTTATAAGCTATCCTCTGATCTCACTCCCCCATAAATACTGTAAGGAAAGCACCACATATGTGTGGGGCAAGAAGGGTCAGGATTGGATCTAGAAACTGCCCAACCTTTCCTGGCTGCAGCCTCTCACTTGACAACCTTAGTTCCTCAGGGCACTGGATCTCAGGTATCTGCATGAGGGGTGCTCAACCTATACATGTACTTCAGAATGAAGCATTGTTTTTCTTGGTTCAGAGGCCTCTCTGCTCAGGTGAGGTTCAGTCACCCAGATATGGAGACGACAGGGTGGGGATACAGCCACCTACGCAATGAGAAGAGGAGGGCAGCACCAGGAGTATCTGTTGTCTTCTTCAACATTCACCTGCCATTCCAAATTACTACACTGGACTCATCCCTGAGATGGGAGATACTGCCCCAGAGCCCTTGGTTAATAAACTACCAATAGGCTGGTAAATGCCACACACAGCTGGCCATGGAACCGCAGTGCAGGGGCTTTAAGGAACAAGGTGCAGGCAAAGTGCTGCGGTTTTAGTGTGGCTTGTCCCCAGAGGGCTTGTCTTTTGGGAGCTTGGTCTCCAAAGTCTGTGAAACCTCTAATAAGCCAGGCTTGTCAGGAAGGACAGCAAAAGGTTGGAATCCCAGCACTCGGGGGAAGTAGAAGCAGGTAAACCCTGCATTCTAGGCCATCTTGGTCTACACAGAGAGAGGTAGCCAAAATGGGCGTGGGGTAGGGAGGGACTCCTTTAAAGGTCATTAGGTTGTGAGGAAGAGCACTACCCTGGGAAGTATTTGGTGTGTGTGTGTGTGTGTATGTGTTGTGTGAGTGCATGTGTATTGTGTGTGTGTGTGTGTGTATGTGTGAGAGTGTGCAAATGTGTGAGTGTGTATGTATTGTGTGTGAATGTGAGTATGTGTGTATTGTATGTGTGTGCATGTGTGAGAGTGTGTGAATGTGTGTGTTTTGTGTGTGTATTGTGTGAGTGTGTGTATACTGTGTGTGTGCATGTGTAAGAGTGTGTGAATGTGTGTGTGTGTGTGTGTGTGTGTATTGTATGTGTGTGAGAGAGTGTGTGATGTGTAAGACAGAGCTGTGCTGCTCTATCACTCTGCCTTATTTCTTTAAGACATGGTGTCTCACTGGCCCTGAAGCTCAAATTGGCAGCCAACAGGCCTCATGGATCCTTCTGTCTCTCTGGCAAAAGTGCAGGGGCCATATAGCCATGCCTAGATTTTAAATATGGGTGCTAGGGACCTGAGCTCAAGCTCTCCTACTTGTGCTGTCGGTAGCCATTCCTTCAGAGCCTTCTACCCACCTTCAAAGGAGTTCTTCAAAGAGCAATTGTCCCTCAGTGGCTCTGATTCCCTGTCTCAGGAAAACATCTCCCTTCCGTTTGTGCCATCTGCCATTAAGCCCTCAGCAGAGGCCAAGCCAATGGAGCTGCCTCTGAACATTCAACAGTCAAAATGGTGGACTCTTTCTTTACACAGCTATTGGAATACCTTGAAACATTTGAATTTTATCTCTAAACCACTCTGGGCCAATTATGGCCTATGAAATGTGTTAACTATCTATTAATGTCTAATTTCCTCTATGGGCACCTTTCTGTCTTCCCTTTTGAATGCAGGGCTTCATGCATGCTAGGCAGGCACTCTGCCACTGAGCTGTACTCCAATCCCGGAAGGATCTATCTATCTATCTATCTATCTATCTATCTATCCATCCATCCATCATCTATCTACCAATTACCTATCTATCTCTATTTTTCTATCAATAATCCATGTATCTATGTATATACCATCTATCAATCATCTATGTATCTATCTAAACTATCCTCTATCTATCTATCTATCTATCTATCTATCTATCTATCTAACCATTATCTATCTATCTACCAATCATCTCTATTTATCTATCAATAATCTATGTATCTATGTATATACCATCTATCAATCATCTATGTATCTATCATCTTAACTATGTAACCACTATCTATCTATCATCTATTTTCTGTAAAATGTTAAATAGTTATCGTTCCCCCTCATTTTTGATGGTGGGGGTAAGGGGTTGTTGTTTTTGAGACAATTTCTCCCTTTATAGCCCAAGCTGGTCTGGAGCTTGCCATGTAGACCACACTGGCCCTGGATCCAACAGAGATCTACCTACCTCTACCTTCAGAGTGCTGAGATTAAAGGTGTGCACCACCATGCTTGGCAGATACTATTTTTTATCATTGCTGTCATGATGAATGGGTCTGACTCCAGAAATCCTCACACTACGTAAGGGAAGACCACAGGCCTCCCTCCCCATGGTTTTAGGAAAATTCTGTCAGAAACACCATCATTTGCCTAGACTCAGCATCAGTTCTAGTTGTTCTGAAAGAATCGTGCATTTCACACATGTCTATTAAAACAGAAGCCCAGGGGCCGAGGAGAAAGCTCAGCTGGAAAGCAGGAAGATCCAAGTTCTACCCCAAGAGCCCACCTAGGAGAGACAAGCATGGCGGAGCACACTGGTGAGCTTAGCACTGGGGAGACAGAAGGGTCCCTGGGGCCCATCGGCCAGCCGGCTGCTCAGAGGGCTCCAAAGCAATCAAGAGTCTGTCTCAAGCAAAAAGATGGATGGTGGGGACTGGAGAGCTGGTTAGTGGTTAAGAGCCCTGGCTGTTCTTGCAGAGGAGCCCAGCACACACATGGTGGCTCACAACCGTAACTATTCCAAGAGATCAGACACCTTCTTCCTACTCTGTGGACATAGGACATACATGTAGTTTATACACATACATGTAGTGCACACACATACATGTAGGCAAACGTTCATACACATAAAATAAAAACAAACCATTAAGAAGAGATAAGGGGACTCTATCTGAGGAACAATATCCAAGGTTATCCCCTGACTTACACACCCCCCCACACCCACACCCACACCCCCCCACACACACACACAGAGAAACCTCAATATAGGTGAGTCCAAGCAATCTATGCATTCTTTCCCTTATCATCTCCAACCAAACCCACCCTGGCGTCACTTGGCCCCTGTAATGGCTGCCATCATTCCCCATAATGGTGGAAGAAAGACCTTTTGTGGGGACGTTATAAAAGCAGTAACCCAAAATATCTTATTGTTGTGATGTCCAGAATCTCAAAGTTCCTTTCAAATAAGCAGTGGGGAGAGAGGCTTACCATCTTCTGTACAAATATAAAGTCTTTGCTGTAAGTGGCCAAGGCTTTGTTAAACAGTTTTCTTTCTAGGGATGTCCACTTGTCAGAACCTGGAACAAAACAGAACTTCTGTTAGGGACAGCTCATGCTCTCGAGCTCCCCCAAACCTCCCAAAACAAAACTGTGGCACAGAGGTGTGGTGGGCCCATTATCTCAGTGCTCAAGAGGCAGAGTTAGGAGATTCAAGTGTTCAACACCAGCCTGGGCTACATAGTAGATTTAAAATTAACCTGTGCAACATTAATACCTGTCTCAAAACAAGAAAAATGGAAACCCTTGTTTGAATACAAAGCTAGTCTAGAGCCAGCCACAGTGGTGGGAGGACCCAATCCAGTGCCAGCCTGGGCTCCAGTGAAGCCTTGAAACGCAGCAGCCAGCAACCCTGACTCTGGCTCAGATCTTAGCTCTGCTCTGGCTCAGGGCAAGTCACTAAACCCAAGACTTCAGTTTTGTAGTCAGTGAATGGCAGTAATTAGAACTGTCTCCACTTTAGATTTTTGTGAAGATTTAAAATCCCATACAAAAAGTTGGTGGAGGCAGGTGCGAGCGCTCCTTGGCGTGGCCTATCCATAGCTTTTGCCCAGTTGTTAATCCAGGAGGGTAAGCACTCAGGCATACTGCTTATCAGGGTGTGGCTAGGCTCACAGTCTCCATCTCTGCAAAGGTCATGGCACTTCATGTGACAGCTACAACCATGATGGTAAATGGGGGTTTTAGTGGGACACAGAAGGATCCCTGTACTCAGGTTAGGGCCAGGGCAGCCGGAGAGGTTATGAGGCAGGAAAAAAAAATCACACTGAAGTTTTAAAGGCCACACCAAGTGATGTTTCCCTATTATAATCAGCCTGTGAAGATGGTGGCACCTGCCGTGCTGCCAGGAACCAAGCTTCAGGTTCATTGAGACCCTGCCCCAGACAATAAGGCGGAGAACAACGGAGGAAGATAGCCTGTTCTTTCTGACCTCTGCATGTGCACGAAGTGCTTGAACACACACACACACAGGTACACATACACGCGCGCACACACACACAGATACACACACACACACAGATACACACACACACACAGATACACACACACGCACACACACACACACACACACACACACACACACACACACACACACACACACACACACACACACACACACGCTCCACATCTAAAGTACCCTGCCACTTAAGAACACTTGCTACGGGCTGATGAGATGGCTCAGCGGGTAAGAGCACTGACTGCTCTTCCAAAGGTCCTGAGTTCTGATCCCAGCAACCACATAGTGGCTCACAACCACCTGGTGCGTCTGAAGACAGAAGACAGCTACAGTGAATTACGCAGGAGCGAGCCGGGCCAGGAGGGAGCGGGGCCGGCAGAAGTCCTGAGTTCTATTCTCAGCAGCCACACACATGATAGCTCACGGCCATCTGTACAGCCACAGTGTACTCGTATACATAAAATAAATAATAAAATAAATCTTTAAAAAAAAAAAAGAACACTTGCTACATTCCAGATGCTAAGTATTTTATATTTACTGTCACTTACTAACGACTCTGTAAGGCTGGTGTCAGTACTGTCCCACTTTACAGATAAGGATGTGGGGGTCTCTAGCAGGCTTCAGGGAAGGGGAAGCACTTTGGGCTGAAGAGTGGGAGCAGTTAGCAGACCTGCAGCCTGACAGGACAGAGGTGCAGTGGTCCTGCTGTGCTATTTCTGTCTCGGTGATCGAACCAGATTCACGATTTTTTCTTACTAGGGTAGTAGACTACGTTGAGGAGACTGGATTCAAAATGGATTGACCTATCTGGAGCAAGAAACAAAGCCTATGTGGTGGGTGGGACGGAGGCTTGCTGTGGTCTGGAGAGGTTTAACTGTGTACTTCTAACATCTGGTCATCAGCACAGTCCATGGTGTGCCAGTGTTGAGGAGTGGTCCTCTGAGAGATGAGGCCTGCCGGGAAGCCATCCCTAGCCCCTCCCCAGTGACTCGCTGGCTTGTTGTTTCACCAAGTGATGTTTCCCTGTTATAATCAGCCTGCCAAGATGATATCACCTGCTGTCATGATGCCCTACGCATAGGGCATCTAACCATGAACTGAAAAAAAAAAAAAAAACCCTGTAGACAAAATACATCTATTTTCTCTGTGAAATACCCAACCTCAAACATTTCATTGTAGCAACAGAAAATGTAGAGCTCTTAGTTCTGGGTATGCCAGGGCAGCTTCAACCACCACAGTGGGAGCATAGATAGCCACAGTGCTCTTCTGTCTCCCAAATTCTCAACATCTCTGATTCCTGGATGGCACGTCACTAGTCATTGACAGTTTATCTCCTTTCTCAGATCTCTTAAAACTGTGGCTTTGCTTGGTTTTTCTTAAAAAAGTCTCATGGTATAGCCCTGGCTGGCCTCTTCTTCACAGACACCTATTTGTTCCTGCCTCCAAGGTACTGGGTTCATAGGTGTGCACCACTGTGCCGGACCGCCACAGCATCTTTACTCCTAGCCAGGGGCAGGTCCAAGTTTTCCATTGTACTCTGGCCAACTGACAGGACATGAGCACAGACAATCTGAACAGCATTTTCTATTCAAGCATATGAAAAAAAAAATCTGTGAATCAACAGATGCCTCTCTGTGTGGGTGGGCATCCTACGGTTGCTGAGGGAGTGTATGGCTCAGTGATATAAAGGTGGGTGTCTGCGTATAAACCCTTGGGGGGTCTTCCAGCCAAGAGCTCAGGTTCTAGACTCTGAATAGGCCGTAGTCTGGCTGACTTTAAAATCACTATTTCCACTGCTTTGCAAGGTTTTATCCTTACAGTTTCGAAGAGACTGCTGCATAGAAGCATCTTCTAATTTATAGGTACAGCCTCAGCAGAGGAAGCAGCTTCAGACCCGGCCCCTCAATTCATGGTCTGTGCAAACCACAGCAACGGTGTGCGCACGGATGCTGGCTGGCTGGCTGGGGGGCATCTGTGCCTTCATAGCCATCCCATAATGTTCCTCAGACTATGGCCAACATTATGGGCCTTGGGGGAAGAGGATTGCTAGCTCCTCTCTGCTGTTGGAGAGGTCCAGAGAGAGAGAAGGCAGAGGTCAACCAGCCAGCAATTTCAGCTGAGTGATTAAAGAACAGTCGAGGTAGCTTTCAGGCGTTCATCAAAGCAGTGAAGAGGTAAGAGGGTCATAAAGACACCGCTGGAAGCTCGGTCAGAGCAGCTCCTAAGGGAAGGGGGACATCGTGCTACCCCCTGCAATTCAAGGATGGGTGGCCCTTGGACATCTCCTCAGATGGAGCATCAGGAGATGCTGACAATGCTCACCCCCAAGCAGATCAATGAAAACTCTTTTCAACTTTAGACTGCACATTTCTCAGTTACTGCCACTCCGCCTGGAGATGTTGGCAGGGTTACTCAGCCTTTCCAAGCCAGCAGCCATCTCTATGGAAGCCACACTTAACTACTACCCCTCACCGGGCTCACTATCAGTGCTGGTCTAAAGAGCAGGGCTAAGTTCCCAGCTCTGCCTGCTTTTGTGACATCCACTCCATTGAGTCCACAAGGCTTGCTAGGCAAGAGTCCCCACACTTGAAGGATCCCAAAACAAAACTCTTGGGGGTGTGCCTTGAGGTTGTTGCTCTGCAATGAGGTCTTCTATCTCAGATCTTCAGTTGTCCAGGAAAACGGTGGGATGGTGGCTCCCTCTCTTCTCTGTGTCACTCCTACTTTGAGGCTAGTGACAGAGGGAGCACAAGCCTAGAGAGGACAGCTCTTGTACAGTCCTAGGAAATGTGAAAAGGATAGTGCTTGTACTCATGTGTGCATGTACCCAACAGGGCATGGTGCACAACACATGGCCTCCAGAGACTAGGGACTGCCCACTGGGGTTGAAGCTCCATCCTTGGGTCTTAGATTGAGTTCTTGGTATAGATAAATGACATCTGAGCATTCTCCCCAGATGGCTTCACTAGGCTGTGACTAAGGTTGACTTCAGTCAGGAGAGCATCTGCTGTGCATGTGTCCCCGACAGTTCTTCCTTCCGTGACAGTGTGGAAACCCACTTCTTAGTTTCCTAACCCTTGGGCACGGGTAGCCAGTTCACTGTGACCAACACTGTTTGGCCATAAATAGGTGCTCAATAGATGCTCTGTCTCTCTACAGGTCACTTGAGGCAGATCCTGTATCAGCTCGGGCAAGGGGACACACATTGTCCCTCTGATGTGTGGCCCTTTACAAGGCTGTCTGTCCCTGCCGGAACTCCTTGCTTGGTTTCTCAAAGCTCTGCCTGTCTCTGTAAGATCTCCGCTACCCTCCAGGCTGGCAAATGAGGTTAGTGGGCTGACATTCCCCCAGACTTACATGTTCCACCTGGGGATTCCTGGCTATTGGGCTATTATCAGCAGGGGCCCTAACAAGCCGATTAAGGCTAATGACAAAGAGCCTAATTAACTGGATGAAATGGGCACTAGTATAGTATGTAGAGGCAAAGCGCACAGAGCTTTGGTTGCTGGGAAACGCCTTCGGATGGTGGCTAATTTGGGGCCAATCTACAGCAAATCCAGGCAATTAAATACAGACATTCCTGGGGCGGAGAAAACTTGGACACAGTATCTTTTTAGAGGGTCTCTCTGGCTTCCTTTCAGGATTGAAAAAAAAGCGCCTTTTACTGATGTCATTATTGTGGTTATGGCAGAAAGACATGCTTGCTGGAAAAAAATGGGAGACTTTGTGCCAGATTTTCAATGTCATACAGAATTATCTATAGCAGGTAAAGGTCAGATTTTTTTTCTTGGAATGTAGACTTCTTCTAGGTGCAGAAAGGAGGGAGGGCCTTAATCTGAGCCCATATTTTGAATTTGTCACTAAACTTTTTTTTT
>NW_022196909.1:61940642-61977811 GCF_008632895.1 Mastomys coucha | reverse complement strand
GTATCAGGCAAGAAGAGAATGTACTGACTCAGGTCCTGCTGTAAGAAATCTACTATATAGTAAAAATAAAACAAAATAAAAGCACCCATAGCTGTGTACTTTGCAAAGTAATTCTAGCCAAGTACAGAATTCTGTCTCCTCATTAACACTGGGCAGCTTCCAAGATAAGAGTCCAGACTCTTAAGGAAAGAGCGTCCCTCCTAGGTCTCACTTTTCTTTCAAAAGACAAGGCAGAGTTTGAAGCTCCAGTGGGTGCTTGTGGTTGTGGTGGGATATGACAGAAGTCTTTCCTGTACCTTCTGAAGAAGCTAGATCTAACTCTACCATCCCCAATACCCTACACACATCTGCATAAAAGACCTGTTCAGTGGAGAGATCACAGAAGCTCCAGCTGTCTGACCACAGCTCCATGGCTCTTCCATGTACAGTACCCCTCCCCTACTATGCGAGTGCTTAAATGAAACCACTGGAAAGGCCTACTAGCCACCCATGGGTGGAGGGAACTGAGAGGAACAGTGTGTTCTGGTGTGGACTGGGTGCTGGGAGGCACTGCACAGCTCTTCTCTGAGGATGCTGTACAAGCTCTCCAACTTTGGCAGACTGCCTTCGGGGCGGGGCCAGATACCCATCTTGCTCACAATTCATTTGCCCCATGTCATTTCTCTCCTCTTGGTCCTGGGTGAGGGCAAAGTGTGTTTCCACAGGCTTGTATCTGCCTAGGAACTCTGGCTGTCTGTCTTTCCTCCAGGGCAGGATCTGACTTCCTTTTCTAGGTGTCCCAGATAGCTTTTGGTCAAGTTGGCACAAATTTTGACATACCCGTGAAGAGGGAACCTCAACTGAAAAACTGGCGCCATCAGATTGGCCCGTGATCATGTCTGTGAGACATTTTCTTAATTGCTAATGGATGGAGGAGGGCCAGGGCATTTGTGGATGGTGCCATCCCTGGTCTGGTGGTCCTGGACTGTGTAAGAAAGGTAGTTGAAGAAGCCAGATTAAGTAAGCCAATAAGCTGTGTTCCTCCATGGTCTAGTTCAGATCCCACTTCCTGCCTTGGCTTCCCTCAATGGTGGACTACAAGCTAGAAGTCAAATAAACTCTTTCCTTCCTTGGTTGGTTTTGGCCAGCATTTTATCACAGCAGTGAAGACCAAACCAGACTAGGAGCCTAAAGTGAAATTCCAGGAGTCAAATGAATCTAGTTCCCAGGCTGGAGGCCAAAAAGAACTTGAGGGTAAGTGTTCCAATGAGGCAGAAATTGAGCTGACCATCTAACTGGAAGTAATAGAAAGGCTCTGGGCACAGAGACCAAGGCAGGCCAGGGCTATGATGGAACAGGATTTAGTGACCCCCAGGAACCAAATACAGGGGGTTTCAGAGTGTGGCATGGTGGTTGGGACATAAGAAGCAATGAACTCAGTTGTCTCCGATGTCTTGATAGGCAACTATTAATGATGTGGAGTTGTATCTGACTTCAGGGACCAGTGTCTTCTGCCCCATCTGCTCACAACACTAGAATATTCTTGGAGGCTTGGTTTGTAATTGTTTCAAGAAGAAGGCAAGTGACTGGTAACCCCCACTTCGGGTCTCCAAGGGCTGAGGTGACTTCAGAAAACAAGAGTTTTTCCTAAGGTATTTGAGATGGAAGGAGTTGGGGGCATGGATTAGCTAGCAATACTCAATCCAAAAAGCTTAATGTATCTCAGCAGACCTTCAGTGTTCTTGGTAACATTTTCATGTTTTGTTTTGCTTGGGACTGGAGGTGCTCTAGCCCATGGCTTCCTGGTCTTTGTGTCATGATGCACATAAAAATAAAATAGTTCTTGTTTACCACACTGGGAACAACTGGAGAGAAATTGTGTCCTGGATTAAGAGGCTCACAGCTTGCCTTCTGTAGAGGCACTGTGACCTGGGGTTAACCACAGCAACATCTCGCAGCCAGTGACTGGAAGCTTCTTTCAGCCCCCACGAAGCTCCATCCACTATACCAAGAAGTTTGGTAATCTCTCGTGGATGCAGAGTATCCAGGAATGGGGAGCACCTGCCAGGGTTTAATGGAACAGCATATGGTGCTGGGGATTAAGAGGAAATGAAACTGTTCCCATGGCAGGTTGTGAGCTCTCACATCTTTGGATCCACACAAACAGGAGATGATGACGTTGGCTCCTTTGGCCCTGGTTACATGATGCCTTTAACCTCAAGGGTCCATTTCCTGCTTGTCTCTTCCATGCAACTGCTGTCAGCTGAAACTGACCCACAGGTCCTTGGGTATTCTTCATACACAACTTTGAGGCCTTTCTACTTGGTGACAACAGGTGGCAAAGCCAATTCACAAGTGAAGAACAGGAAGGAGGGAGAGACAGTTGGAGGATAAGAAAACCTGTAAAGAAACCTTCACATTTGGGCTGAGTGTGGTTGTCTGGTGAGGACTGGAAGTAGTGTTAACAGATCCCCAAGACCATACATTCAGCATCTCCCTAGGGGAGGTCTGCCCAAGGCACCAAAGAAACCCTCGAATGATACAAATCAAGGGGCAGTGGCTGGAGAGACAGCCCAGTGGTCTACAGTGTATACTGAGCTTGCAAAGGACAGGAGTTTGGTTTTGAGCACCCCTATCTGGTGACTCAAAATTGCTTCAAAGTTCAGCTTTCATGGATCTGGCACTCTCTGCTGGCTTCTGTGGGCAATGCAATAAAGTGCTCTTGAGCATGCACAGACAGACAGACAGACAGACAGACGGAATTGAAAATAAAATCTTTAAAAAAAAAATCAAGGGGCAATGGAAGACCCAGTCACTCTGAAGTAGACAACCAAGGCAAGACTGTGGAGACAGAGTGGATAGGTTTCCAGTTAGTGGAACCTCCATTCATGGCCTCATTTGCTATCCTCAGGCTCCTCAACCTATTTCCTTCACACTCCATTTAAATCTAAAGCTGTTTTCTACTACACACACACACACACACACACACACACACACAACTCACCCAGAACACGAGCATGCATGAAGTCTTTCTTCTGGCATTGGAATAGCCTTTCCTTTCCTTTCCTTTCCTTTCCTTTCCTTTCCTTTCCTTTCCTTTCCTTCTCTTCCCTTTCCTTTCTTCCTTTTTCTAATTCAAGCCTATAGAAAGCCTAGGGCCTTGATGAAGACCTGAGCCCACCTTTACTACCTCCAAAGCCACAGGCTGCTAATAGTGGTGTATTCTGTGTTGTAGCCTTGGTGGCTCTTTCCTCTGATGCACAGGTCCCACTGCCAGGTGGGCAGCCACCATGAGCCACCTCCCAGGTCTTGGGACATTCACAGCAGCAGGTGTTTACACTGACACATGCCTGACAGTGTCGGGCTAATAGACCCAGTGTTATCTATTTGTTCAAATAAATGACACAGAGCTAAACGTGAGGTGCCCACTCTTAGGAAGCGACAGGGGATCCTGGCAACCTACCAGCATAGTGGTAATTTGCTAAAGGATGACATTTTAACCTGACTGGCTTCTGCAGCAGCAGCATTTCCAGGGTAGCCTGTGGGGTCAGAGAGAAAAGGCAGAAGTCAGTCTACCTGTGAGTCCCACCAGAAAGCAGGTCTAACACTGCAGCAGAATGGGGAAGAACCCCAGGGGCGGACGATGCTAATGGGAATTTCCTTTCAGTTTAGCTCCAACAGACTCAACATTTTAACACCCACCTCCTCCGCCAGCCCCGAGCTCAGGCCTGAAGCTAGCTGGTCACATCACAGAAAACATAAATGGCAGCTGTGAATTGAGTGCTCCTTTGGAGACACGGAGTGGGGTCTCTGTGAAGGGAGGTGGATTCTCAGGGGAAGGGTTTGAGGGGAAGGAGTGGGGGATCACTGACTACTTTATAGCCAATCATAGCTGAATAAAACCAGCTGTATTAAGTAATAAGTGTACCACATGCTGTCCTTCCAGAGTGTCACCCAGTAAGCCCTTCAGATCTGCCTCCTGCAGCTGTCTTGCGTGTATGTCTGTGTTCATGTGGGTACATGTATGTGTGTGCATATGCAAGTATGTGGGCATGAGGAGGTCATATGACAAGCTGTCATCCATTCTTGAAGTGCCGTTCACCTTGTGTTTTGAGAGAGTATCTTTCAGTGGCTTAGAGCTCACCAAGTGGATGAGGCTATCCGACCAATGAAACCCAAGGATTTGCCTGTGTTTGCCTCCCTCCCAGCATTGCAAATACAAGTTCACTGCACAAAACCTATGTCTGTGTGCATGTCTGTGTGCCTGGTACTCATGAAGTCCCACACTGTTGGGAATCAATCCTTTGGAAGAGCTCCTAGGTTTTAAAAGAAGACAGCAGGAGAGTGGATGGGTTTGGGTTGAACAAGGCAGAGAAATCTTGCTATTCTAAGTCCACAGGTCAGAAGCCTCAACCTTTAGGAGCTGCTTAGAAACCCAGAATCTCTTAGCTGGAGAGATAGCGCAGAGGTTAAAGCACTGGCCACTCTTCCAGAGGACTCAGATTCAATTCCCAGCCCCAGAAGGTGGCTTACAAGCCGGTACCTCCAGTTACAGGGGATCTGATGCCCTCTTCTGGCCTCTACAGATATTCCACACAACTAACATTTACACACATAAAATAAAAATAAAGGAAAAAAAAGAAAATCCAGAACCCTGGGCCCCACCACCACCTGCTGAATCAGTGCAAACACTTTAGGAAGACTCCACAGCGATTTATGTATGTTGCTGACAGTTCCAGAAGGACACTGGTCTCAAAGGCAAGCATTCTAGACCACATGCAAAGTATTGGTACATTTGTTTATTTTTCTGCATTTCCGTAAAATCTACAAGCAGGAACCTGATTCTAGTACTAGAGTAACCATGTCCTGTCCTTCTATAGAAGGGAAACTGAGGCAGGTGCTGGACTTATCTAACCAGAAGTGAAGGCTGACAAGACAAATGGTCAGCATTGACTCTGGGAAGATGGCCCCATGGTTCTAGTTTAGGAACATCTGAGTGTCCCTAATGAAGGTCCCCAATGTTCAGAACTATGTTAAAGGAAGGAAAATGGAACTGCTTAATGACAGAGAAAAGAGGTCGGTGGCATCCAAGTTTGGCTGGTCTCCACAGCGGGAAGGACCATAAGGCCAGTTCTTGTTTTACCCAAGCTTTTCTTCCACCTCCGTCATGCGTATGAAGTAAAATTCTCATTTCCTAGAACACATGTACCCCTCATTATCATTTAGTTACAGAGATGTCAGCAGGAGTCTAAGTGGAGCTTTCTTTGCTGGAGGCCTTCTGGTCTGGACCTACTCACTGAGTTAATCCATCCACACAGCTGCCCCCCCCCCCCCACAACCCGTTCCTACCTTTCCTAGCTTCCTTACCATCACATCACCTTTGGCCTCAAAGAGAGAGTGCAAAGCAAATTCTGAATTGGTCCCTCCACCTGGCAGCGCACTGGAACAACACAAATTCAGAAGATTCTCCACTGTTGAGAGTAAGAAGTCACGGTATCAGATATGCTCAGTGTCACAAAAGCACACACCCATTCTGGGGCTAGACGCCCCTGCTAGAGAGGCCAGCCTCACACCCAGCTACTCCTACTCCTAAGTGCCAGTACCTTGCTGCTGGAGGGCCTGGTTTTCCAGCTCAGGCCACGGCTTCCATACCAGTGTGGCCTTGTGTGTGTCCTGAGCCAGGGTCGAGACGTCTTGGAGTTCTGGGATCTCTGCTTGGAATCGTAAGCCAATGTTGATGCGTCTTAAATGAAAAGAAAAACAGTGTGGCCTTCAGTGTGACAGCCTAGACCAGGGGCCAGGAACTGCAAACATCAGGGAAGCAATCTCTTTTGTTAGAAGAATGCCAGAGCAGGGCCCTCCAAGTCCAGGCATGGCCCTTTCCCTGGGAAGAACAGCTGTAATGTTGGCTGTTGGGGCACATTTGTGAAGGTGTTTCTCTGCACGTTCAACTGTTAATTCTGTACTAGCAGAGAGCTAAATACTGGCAAGGTCTTGGTCTTGTTATTTTTATGTCCTTTCACCGGTGTCTTTCTTTGTAAATATTCATTCTTCCTCATCTGCCTAAGACAATCTAGAGTTTTATCTGATTGGTTGTAATAAAGATCTGACAGCCAGTAGCCAGCAGGATGAAACTCCCATGAGACACAGAGGTGAATGGTTGGATCAGAGTGAAGCAGAGAAACAGACCTGTCCACATGATGGGATGTGGTGTCAGGATTAGTTGGGTTAGAGTAGTCGGGAGACTGCCTAGCAAAAGGCTCAAGCTTTACAACATTAATAAGGCTCAGTGTCATTTATATCGCTGGCGGGTCCAAGTTAGGTCTGTTATAGTTGGGGAGCTAGGGAAGGGCAAGGGGGCAGTCTGAAACTTCTCAGCTTTCAGCCTCTTTACAGAAATTGGAATGGAAGAACAGCTAATTCCAAGAGAGGAGTTGCCGAGGGCATGGCTAGAGCATACCATAGAACGAAGGGAAGGGGCCAAGGGTGGGCACCAATGTAAAGTATGTATCCCTTCCAGACCACTTTTCCCTGGGTCATGCCATCTACACTCACAAAGACTTGCAATACAAACAAGACTGTAACCATGGTCCCCATTCAAGGTACCAACAAAGGCCTCAAAAACCAACTCAGTAAAAATCAAAACTAGAATGCGTCAACTCAAGCTTTCTGCTTCTGGACTCAACAAAGCTCCACCCCACGGCCTCTTTTCATTCCCTTCCACAGTAAAGTAATGTCTCTTTACAGCTTTCTGTGGTTTTCAGTTACTCATGACTAACTAACATTAGCTGGAATACTTAGATTGAAGTAATATTGGAGGGAAATATTAAGTGGGAAGATCCAGAAATCAATAATTCTGTAAGTGTTACTTTCTTACTATTCTAAGTAACGGGGCAAAATCGTAAGACAAGCCACTTCTACCTGCCCCAGATGCGTACCTGTTAGTCAGTTGGGATCTATGTAGTCTATGATAGATAAAACGATAGTCTATCTATTTTGATAGACTTTGTCTCAGGTATTAGACAGACAGTTGCAGCACTGTAGTGCTAATACGCAGGGCATGGTCCTATCAGAGGTTTCCGGTACCTTCTGGAGGTCACGCTGCCAATGTGTGTGTGGAAACTGTACCTCCCATCCATCATGAAATGATTCAAATACTCAACAAACCCATTTGGAAGACTGGCCAAGAGTCACAGAGGGAACATGGGAAAAAGAACATTCAGAAGGATTCTCTTCTAGTTAAGAGAGAGGTCGCAATGCCACTGGGGATGTGAACATGTGACGGTCTAGAAGCTGCCCTGTGGAGGTAGGGATGCTAGATTGTTTGAATCTAGGGTTTCACATTTAGTTCCAAGTCTCTGAAATACTAGCAGCTATAAGCAAACAGTAGGAAGGAAGCCACAATCCTACTGTTTCCACAACTCTCCCCTCTCAGTGGCCACTGAATACAGAAATACTGACTGCCCTTCTAGAAGCTTCCAGACCTTTCCTTATCTGAGGCTTATGCTTTAAAGAATAATTGGCTGTTGCTTACGGTTCAACATCCACAGTCTGTTCTCCAGGTCCTGGGGTGACTGTCACATTGCTGCCGTCGATGCTGCCTGAAACACAAATGCTAGAGTTTACCGGACAATAAGAAAACGTCCCAAGAAATGAATACAGATGGCAGTTAGCTGGTCAGTAATTAGCCAAGCATCAGGAACAACAAGGCTCTTCCCCTACCCAACTCATATCAATTTCCAGAAGATGGGATGGACTCATGAGGTTCTTTTTCTTTCTCTCTCTCTCCCCATTCTTCAGCCTCTTGACAGGGTCTTGATGTGTAGCTCAATCTAGTTTTGAACTTCCTATCCTCCAGCTTTAAGCCTCAGGTTCCCCAGTGCTTGGGATTACAGGCCTTAAGATAGCCATTTCTCACAGTGTGAGTTAAAGCTGGCTGGCTAAGCTACATGGTTTCTAGGCAACCAGAAAGAAACCTAGCTACAAAGATCTCTCATCTCCCTTTGGCCCCCTCCATATCTACGGAGGAGAGGAGGTTTTCCTGTACTGCTTAGGCTGCTCTTCAAACCGCACCCCATCCCTTCTGCCTCAGCTTCTATAGTAGTGGGGTCTACACTCACATATGACCTACAGGGTTCATGATTGATTTTTTTTTTAAGCACAGTAAATATTAAAATTTACTCTGGCTTATAATAGCTCCCATGTGTATTACGGCTAAATATTTATCTTAAGCATCTTTTTTGACCATCCAAAGCAGTCTTAGTGTGCACATTTCCCTTTTTCTTTATCCCAAAGACACTCTGACTCGCTTCTCTCCTCAGACTGATTCCCTCGAGTTACTAAATGCGATACAGAGACATTTAGAACACCTCCCATCGTATGTGGAACACATAACGGATGTTTCACAGAAATCCACGGGGGGATAAACTAGCCAGTTGAAGAAAGTGAGACTCCCCACCCACTCAGGGTAGTATCCAAATCGACAGGGGTGACACCAGGAGTTAAGGGACGACTCACTGGAACGACACAGCAGCACGCGTGGCGTGGGCGTGAGGGGAGTGAGGGGCAGCTGGGGGTGCACTCCAGGGCCGTGGCCAGAGATGAGGACATTGCTGAAGAGCCCTGAGCCCTGGCGCACGGGGCTCAGCATGGGTGGCGGCGTGTAGGGGGGCAGTTCGTGGGCGGGGTCCAGGAGCAGGTGATCCCCGAGGATTCGTGGGGAGCGCAGCTGGCTCTGGTACAGGGTGGCCCCCGAGTAAGAGGTGGGGTTGGGAGTATAGGAAGAAGGCGGTGGCGGGATGAAGAGGGGCTCAGGCCGGTGCCGGAACTTCTTCTTCTCTGGTAGGGTCTTGAGGGGCTCCTCAACTTTGGCGGCGATGGGTGGATGTTTCCGGGGGATTTCCTAGAGTGAGAGGAACAGTTGGGATTCAAACTAGGACATCCCAGTCATTGTCCCCTTTCTAAGTACAGAACTGCTATCCTTGCCTTGGCCCCTTTCCATAGATTTGACCAGGGATCTCGAAAATTCTAAGGGGGTGGGGAGAGACTGCCTCCCTTCTGTTTGTCCCCTCCCACTCCCACCACATCGGCTTTGGGCTGGTTAGCAAAGAAAATCCGGAAGGTCTAAGAAGGGTTGAGTGGGTCCGCAAGAAGTAATAAATTAAAACTCTGGCTTATCACTGCATTTCCATCTGTCTTGAGTGGAATCCAGCAGAGTGGCTCTTTAGTTCCCCCACTGCTCCTGCAGGGATAGATTACACATGTTCTAAGCAGGGGACAGAATACTCTCTTCAGGGATGCAAGGCCCAAGGCTGAGGGGCAGGAAGAGGTTCGTGCCTAGCACAGGTTCCCACGGCTCTACAGGCTTACTGGAGGCCGGGGCACAGTGGCCCACAACCCTCAAGGCCGTTTTAACGGGCTCTCCTGGAGATGGAGCTGGTGACGCTCCCCAGTCACGCCCCCCTGAGGCTCCTCTGTAGCACCCCCATCTTCTCCTGCTTCCTGTCAGCAGGGCTAGTTTAGGTTACAACGGGGGAACGCAGCCTCGTCTGGGGGACCTGCCACACGGAGACACATATACTGGTAAGTCCACACATGCACGTCAAATAGAGAAGCAGGGTATGCCAAAGCCAGAGGAAACAGACTTGGGTAGGGGGCCAGCATCAACCCAGAAAAGCCGAGAGCTGGGTGTGACAGCCAGCCGGGATACCTGAGGAGAGGCTCTGAGGGGCTCAGGCACAGCTGCAGTGCCCAGCAGCTCTAGTGCCAGAGTGGCGAGTGAAGACAGCAGCAAGGGGTGATGGGAAAGACTTTCATGGTCACATGACCAGCTGCCTCCAGGCCATGTGACCTCCTCCAGCTCCCCTCAGCTTTGGGCCCCTCTCACCGGCCTGCCTCCGGTAGTGTGGGCTCTGCCTCTCCCCTCCCACCGTCTACTTCTTCCTCAGCTCCCTTGTCTTCCGAGGTGCCATCCCAGCCTCTAGGAGAGACTCTTGGGGAGGGAGAAGTGAAGGAGGAGGGGGAGAGGGGCTCCCGGCCTCACCGTGGAGGTTCTCCAGGGAGGGCTAACGTGGGTCTGCTTAGACCAGTGCCCTCCAGCCTCCCTCTTTCCCTCAAGCAGGGGCGCTTCACAGCCGAGGCCCAGAAGAAACCCCGAGGAGCCAAGGCCATCCCCACCCCCGACTGCGGAGCCAATCTGTTAACTTTTAAGCCCCATCCATGTACCCCCAGTAGGTGACAACAACTCTGCCCAGGAGCCTAAACACCGAGTTCAAAAGTCCTTTTTAGGCTCTTTCTGGTGCTTCTACCTCTAAAAAATGCTTTATTATCTCCCAGGCAAGGCTTTCTGAGCTACCTGGACCAGAGGCCCAACTCAGAAAGTCAAACCACCCAGACTGTTACACTTGGATCGCATCTGAAGTGTTTAAACTATGGGCTCTAGGGGGCAGAGCCAAAACACTGAATTTTACAAAGTTCCTGCCCCGAGGGGAGGGAGAAGGCCATTGGTAAGTCCACACTTGGGGAAAACGGAGACCCTGAGAGGGACATTTCAAGTTGGCTTTATCTCAGAGCCAAGATTTGAATTTAAAGCTCTTTCCTGGATTTTAAACTTGTTTTTAAACCAAGGGTTTGATTTCCGTTCTTTACTCATCCCCTGAGCATGCTTCTACTTCAGCCTGCCGGTCAACTGATGGTGTCTCTCTACGCTGCATTAAACCAAGTTCATCCTTTTCCCACCCAGCCTACTCAGAACTCCCAAAACGATTTCCTAAGTAAAATTACTGCCTTGCTAGCTGGACCCACCCTACCTGGTATACAGGTGCACCCTGATTTATGATGGAGCTACAATCCGAATAACCCACAGTAAAACAAAGCTATTAAGTTTAAAATGCAGTTAATACACCTCACCCACAGAGCATCCTACCTCTGCCACTCAGGGCAAACAGTCTGTAGTCGTTCTCCTCCTGATCTAGTAGCTGACTGGAATCAGTGGCTTAATGCCATGGCTGAGCCTCAGGAGAGAAGGTTATATCGTATAGTTGTATGTCACTAGCCTCAGAGAAGGTCAAGATCCAAAATTCAAAGTAGACCTTTTACATGTATGTAAAACTGAAAACCTGTAAGAGGAGCCATCTTGGCAGACGACAACTGTCTTTGCATCTTGCCACCTCCAGGGAATAGGGTTCTTCTTAGCCCCACCTCTTCTCACTGTCTTGAATAAGATAGGTGTCTGTAACCCCTGTGTGATGTCCAGGATAGACGCAGAGCCTCTCACATCTACCACACAACTTCCTCAGGCAAGGTCTCTGTGTGTAGATAGGCTATTCCATCTACATCTGTTGCTAGTCCCCTCTGGCCAGAATGTGGAGGTGATTCCTCAGCCTCTCTTCTTCTGAGCCTCAGTGTCACATAAGAACCCAAAACTGTTCTTTTTTTCTGAATGTTTCAGCCCTACCCCTACAGCTCCTAGACTCCCAGAATGCACTCATTCCCTGAGGACATGTAAGACCCAACACACTACTCCCTGGGAAGAGACAGGTCTGGTATAGCCAACCATGGAGGTCATTAATTCCCCAGGGTAGAGAGCAGAAGAGGCGGAGAGAAGAGGAGAGGGTGATGAAGGCAAGGAGAAGTTAACAGGGATGGAGAAACATGAGCCACTTTGCTTTCCTGAGATTTGCGGGGTCTGGCTCTCATGGGGCTTATTTCGGAACTGTAATGGATCTGAGACCCCAGGGATTAAAAGTGGGTGTGACAATCGCTGAAGCTATTGACCAGGCAGATCATCTTAGCTGATGATTCGCCTACTTTCCAGAGGGGGAGTCATTCCAAGGTTTACTTCTTTGGCAGCCGAATCTGGGGAGACCCAGGGGTCTTAGGAAAGACCAATGGCAGGGGACAGCTGTTTATTAGCAGAGCTGCGTTTCCATTCTTAGTAACTGGTAAGGTTATATTGATGGCTGCCAACTGGATTGCTATTTACAATATTTAGGCATGAGAACATATCAGTGTTCAGAACTGGATCCAGACCATCAGCCTGGAGGAGTAACAAGTATGGAATGGTTGGGCAAGTGCAGGTCGTGTGGGAGCCTTGAACCTGAGAGGGAGACACATCAAGCAGCTCAGGCCAATGACTCTGGAAACTGTGGTCTTCATCTCCAGGAAAGCAAAGCAATGTCCCCACCCCAGGCAGGTGTGGCAGTGCAGCGACTCACAGCAGGCGCACGGGGGGCAGCCCCTTGGGGAGAGTGAGGGGGGGAGAGGGTCATCCTCACGAGCACAGGCATCTCGTCGTCCGACATCGAGCTGGCTGGCTTGTCTCTGGCCGAGGGGGTGGCAGCGACGCTGTTGGTGAACCCCTGAGAGCTGGGCTTGGGTGGGAGAAGCTTGACAGGGACAGACACGGGCATGACCATAGGCGTGAGGCGCTCTGCCTCAGGAGGGAGCTGCGGTGGTGGCGGCGGCGGAGGCGGAGGTGGCAGTGGCGGCTGGGGCTGAGGCTGAGGCTGAGGCGGAGGCGGTGGGGCCTTCTCTCCTTCCTCCTACATAGACAATAAAGGCTTTGATCCTGGGCTGAAAGCAGCTCTCCCAAGGGGGATGAACTTGCTTTTCCTCAGAGGTTCCAGGACATGAGTGGTGGGAACAAGAAAACCACAGCTGGGTGGTTTCCTTCCTGTAACTCTGGGTCCCTGAGCTACATTTAAGATATCACTTGTATATGAAAATATTTTTTAAAAAAAGTTGGTGGCTTTCGTGGCTTTTTGAAGTAAAGGACAGGGATTGCTATTCAGTCAAAACTAAACATGTGACTTTTATGTAGATCTCCATTCCTTGGGTCTCAGTTGACTCAGTGTCTAATGGAAACAATCATTTCAGCTTAATTTTTTTTTTTTTTTTTTTTTTCGAGACAGTTTCTCTGTATAACCCTAGCTGTCCTGGAACTCACTCTGTAGACCAGGCTGGCTTAGAACTCAGAAATCCACCTGTCTCTGCCTCCTAAGTGCTGGGATTAAAGGTGTGTGCCACCACTGCCCTGCTTCAGCTTAAATTTTATTCAGCTTAGGAAACCACATTCAAAATGCAAAATATGTTATGGCTATGTTTGTTTCTTTGAGACAGGTTCTCAATAGGTAGCCCAAACTCAGAATCCTCCTGCCTCAGCCTCCTGAGTGCCGGGATTACAGGTGTGTAATGCCACACCAGGCTGAAAACATACATTTTCCTTTTCTGTTTTTTGAGACAAGAATCTTGCTATGTTACTTTAGCTAGCCTTGAACATGGCATGTAAACCAGGCTAGCCTCAACTTGCAGTGATCCCGTGTCTCTACCTCCTGAGCACTGGGATTTTAGAGGCATGAGCCATGAACCACCTAGCAACATACTGTTTTTAAAGCATGAAGACAGGCTGGAGAGACAGTTAAAAGCACAGGCTGCACTTCCAGAGGATCCGAGTTCAATTCCCAGCACCCACATGGCAACTCACAGCTGTGTTATCCAGCTTCAAGTGACTTGACACCCTCACACAGACATGCATATGGGCAAAACACCAATGCAAATAAAATTTAAAAAATTATTTTTAAAAAAAGTGAAGATAAACTCCTCTTTTATCTGGCATAGCCAGGAAATAGAGACGGAAGAGTGAATCTCATAAATTCAACATTCAAAGAAATTTCAGAAAATTCCGAGTCTTAACTGAACCCAAAGATGGTTTCTTACATGACTGTCCACCCGGATAATCCTGAGGGTGTTTATTACAGGGTCACTGGATCCACCTACAACCAATCACCACTGCATGGACAGACAGACAGTTCTGGCCAAGAGCTTGAGAATTACATGCTTTTTCTTAGTCACTGACCACTGATCTCAGAGGCCATCTGGTTATGGTCTTGAGTACTTCACAGATGCTTTAGATTTCAACTATACTTTACATTTGCGTATGTATATACTCTGCATTTACATATTTATAGGTCTCACATTGACATAGTTTCTTCGGCACCTTTCTCTAGGAAAAGAAATGGGATTCCCTAAAGAGATTTCTAGCACTGCGCTTTTGACACTTGTCTAAGAAGCCAGGGAAGTGGAGACCGTGCCTCTCCTGGCGCCTACAGAAGGCACACATCTCACTCCAACAGCAGCAAAGCAAAGCAAGCAGCACATGACCTGGAAAGGATGGGGTGGGCCCCTACTGACCTGTTTGAGGCTGGGGGAGGCCCTCATTCCCCCGTGGGACCGCATGTGGCCATTCAGGGCAGGCAGGCTTTTGAACTCCTTCAGGCAGATGGAGCACGTCAGCTTGTTCTTGGCATCGAACTGTTCCCCAAACACTCCTTTGGTTTGGCCGCTGCTGAAGGGTGAGGTCAAATGGAAAGGACACACACATTGAGGACAGGGAGAATTTATCACAAGGCATCAAACCTACAATGAAGCCATTTTGTTTATCTAATCTACCACTGTCTGTGGCTTCCATATCTGCCAGATAACCAAGCCCAATGTACAGATGGAGAAACTGAGGCTCAGAGGGAGCAAAGGCTTTAAAAAACTTTTAAGTTTCTTTAAAAAACTTAAATATATGTATGTACATATGTATATATACATATATATGTATGTACATATATGTGTATATATATATATATTGTGTGTGTGTGTGTATGTGTGTGTTGGGTCAGAGGAAAACTTGGAGTCAGCTCTCTCTTTTTGTTATATAGATCTCAGGGTTCAAATTCAGGTCACTAGGCTTAGTACCTCTGCCTGGAGAGCCATCTAATTGATCTGTGTGTGTGCCTGGTACCTGAGGAGACAGGAAGAGAGCACCAGATCTCCTGGAGCTGGAGTTATAGGCAGCTGTGAGCCACCTCATCTAAGAGCTGGGACTCCAACTCCAGTCTACAGCACAACCAGCCAGTGCTCTTTCCGGCTAGGCCATCTCTCCAGCAGAAAGGAACGGGCTTTCTTAAAATCGTGTCGTACAGGACACGTCCTCCATCATTCTAGACCTGCAGGCTCTGGGTCTTTCTCATCCATAGCTTTAAGCGCCCACCCATGATGGCTCTGAGAGAAGGAAGGGAGTCTGTACTGTTCAATGTGACACACCCAAAGCTCATCTCTAAACCTGGTACACAGAAGGCACCCATGAAGGCCCCACTGCCTGAATTGATAAAGAACAGAGCACAGAGCACCCAGATGTTACTGCTCCCTGCTCTGTGTGTACCCCCAGCCGTCTGAGCCCAGCTTTCTCAATTCTAAAATGAGAACAGCAGTAGCTGGGCATGGGTCACTGAGGACTTGCAGTTGCCAGGTGCCAGCCGGCAATGCCTGCCTTACTGGTGTTTTCCTCCGTGTAACACACAGGTGGAGTGCTCAAACACAGCAGCTACTGCTTTCCCTGAAACTCTGACCTTGGATTTAGAAGTGAGTTATTTAAGCAACACAAAACCCCCCCAGCCTTCCGAATATTCCAAATCTTTGATCATACCTTGATTCCGGGGATCCAGGCTGGGCTCTCCCATCAGGTAAGTGCATCTAATTTTGAGCCAAACAGAGCACCGGAAGAAAACAAGAAAAGAGAAACAAACAAACAAACGTGTTTCTAAAGGGAGGGCTCTCAAGTTGTCTGAACAGCAGGATCTACCCTTCCAGAACTTTCTCTGCCCATGATTACCCTGACATGTCTACTCATGCCTTTGTTCCACATCTGGTTTCTTCCCACTGCTCCCTGAACTCACAGCTGATGCCAGCCCCAAGCCTACTGGGATGCAACCCCCGTCTGTCCTTCTTATCCTAACTTATGCAGACTTAACTAGCCCGCATCCCCACAGGGTCCATCCCCACAAAGGACAGACAGGAAATGGGTGGTACAGCATCATTCCAGGAGACCCGATAACATCAAAACTAAACAAACAAGAACTTCGTGTATATGACTGCATGCATGGTGTGTGTAGAAGTGGTGTGGGCCGAGGGCAGAGAGCATCCATGTGCAGTGTTTGTGCAGAAGCCACAGGACAATCTGTGTCTTGGGGATACCTCCAAGGACAGAGTTACAGTGGGCATGAGGTGTCCCCACTCTGTGGTCCTCTTGCCTCTGACATAGACACTGTACATGCGTATGTATTTGTATGTATGCAGGTGCATGCGGTTATATACACACATGTGGGCATGTGAGTAAAGGCTAGATGTTAGGCTAGCCTTGGCTATTGTTCTCCAGGCACTGTCCACATCAACATTTTTATTACACTCTATCTACCTATCTATCTATCTATCTATCTATCTATCTATCTATCTATCATCTATCTATCATCTATCTATCATCTATCTATCATCTATCTATCTATCTTTCGATCTATCTATCATCTATCTATCGATCTATCTATCTACCATCTATCTATCTATTGATCTATCATCTATCTATCTACCTATCATCTATCTATTGATCTATCTATCATCTATCTATCATCTATCTATCTATCTATCATTTATCTATCTACCTATCTATCATCTATCTATCTATCTTTCGATCTATCTATCATCTATCTACCATCTATCTATCTATTGATCTATCATCTATCTATCTACCTATCATCTATCTATCGATTTATCTATCATCTATCTATCTATCTATCATCTATCTATCTATCTATCATCTATCGATCTATCTATCTATCTATCTATCATCTATCTATCTATCTATCTATCTATCTATCTATCTATCATCTATCTATCTATCTATCTATCTATCTATCATCTATCGATCTATCTATCATCTATCTATCTATCGATCTATCTATCTATCATTTATCTATCATCTATCTATCTATCTATCTTTATGTGTGTGTATTTCCACATCATGTGTGTGGAGGTGAACAGACAGCTTGTTGGGGACAGCGGTCTCCTTTCTCCTCAGACCTGGGGTGCATAATTCAGATCTTCAGCTGAGGCAGCAAGTGCCTTTCCCCACTGAGCCATCATGGCGTCCCAACTTGTTATTTTTGAGACAGTTTTTTTTTTTTCTTACTAGCCAAGAACTCTATAAGTAAGTAAGCTTGGCTGGGATTAGCCCTAGGGATCCTCTGGTCTCTGTCTCCCCAGTGCTGGGATTACAAGCACTTGCTACCCAGCTCTGCCCTGCATCCCATGATTGAACTGAGCCAACCCTCTGGCCTCTGACTCTAGGTCCTGATTATTACATTAACCGTTTCAGACATACTACAATATTCTGGCCATCTCTTTAGTGAGGTGATGAATCCCCAGGGCCAAAGACTGAATCCAAATTGATTTTGTATTCCAAGTGTCTGGCTCAGACAGTGCCTGGCATATGTAGGCCAACCTTTGTGAAATGTATAAAGAACATAAAGGAGGAAGGCTGGAGGCAGACTTGGGCACCGCAGAGACTAATGCCTGGCTGAGTCTGTTGCACATGCAATATGGGGAGAAACTTTGAGATACCTGGGGCCACATCGCACTGGGAGATGGCTGCTGATGCTGAGACCCCATGTTGTTGAGGTGGATCCCACTGGGGGACAGGAGTGGTTGGTGAGGAAGGGTACTAGTGACCCGTGTCATTTCTGAGCTTGCTGGATCTGCCACCCCTGTATCAGAAGGCCCCACGTCCCCATGGGAGCTCAGCATAGCCGGGGTCTGTCTGTCACTAGAATACGTCTTCAACTGACTGTCTTCACGCTGCTGGTGCTGGGACAGGTGGCTCTGCTGGTAGAGGGGGTGGCTATAGGGCTGTTGAGGCTCCTGATAGTAATACTGGGGCATGGAGCCCAGCTGGATCAGCTGGACAGCGTGTGCCTGCTCCGGGGTATACTGATGAGGGTCCCTGTGGTACGAAGGGGGCTGCAGGTGCATGGATGGCTGCTGCTGCTCTTGCAAGTGTTGCATCATGGGTTGGGGTTGATAATACTGAGGTATCTGCAGTGAACTCTGCCGCTGCTGCAGTTGGAGCTGCTGTTGCTGCTGAGGCGGTGAGGGGCGAATCTGCTGCTGCTGCTGCTGCTGTTGCATCTCCTGCACGGAGATCCGCTGCAGTCCGGCTTGCTGCTGCTGAGGCGGCGGCTGTGGGTAATACTGGTGCTGCTGCAATGGTTGTATATGGCTGGACAGCACCTGAGGGGCTTGCAGTGACTGTCCTCCTTGCATGGACATCTGGGCCAGGGGCTGCTGGTAGTCATAATACAGGTGCCCTTGGGGAGCGTGCTGTCCGACTGGAAGGGCTGGTTTGGGCAGTCCACCTGTGAAACCAGGGTGAGGCTGCTGGGGCACCTGCTGGTAGCGGGAAGCTATAGCTGACGCTGAGGGCTCCACAGGCTTCTGAGACAGCAGTTGCCGGAGGGCACTGTCAGAGGCTCCATCCATCACTGCTGATTGGGTGTGCAGCACCTGGGCCATATTGTTGACCTGAATCCGTAGGTTTTGGTTGGCAAACACCTGGGTGAAAGAGTCCAGCTTGTGCAAAACCCCACTGGTGAGTTTCTGGGTCCGGATCTCGCTGGCCTGGGAATAAGTGTATTGGTAGCCATCAGTGGGCTCCACCTGGGCTGGTGCCCCCCACATCATGTTTGAGTTGGCCAAGTTGCTACGAAGCTGGACGTGGTTCCCAGGCCCTGCATGGCTTCCCCATCCTCCCTGCCTGGAGGTATCCATTTGGCCAAGGTTTTTGGAGCCAATAGGCAAGCCAAGACCATCCCGAGTATCTTGAGGGAAGTGAGGCGAGATGGGTGAGGCCTGCGGGGCGTCCATTCCAGCCCCGGAGATTGTATTTCCATAGCTGTGGCTCAGCCCGCTGTGGACACCAAGGGGTGGCTGTTGATAGAAGAGGTTCTCACCACCATGGGCCACGTGATTGGTCTTGTACAGTTGCTGGTCCCCCATGATGCCCTCCTTGCTTATGAGTGTTCAGCCACAAAACAAAAACCAAAAAAACAGCAACAAAAAAGAAGAAATGAAGAAAATCCAATAAAAAAAAAATCCTGAGACCCTGAGAAGATGAGAGAAAGTGTCCACCCTACTCCACGGCTGACATGTCTTTGAAGGTGGCTGGAGGCAGGGGTCCCTGTTGGCTTGGACCAGTCATCAGCAGGGCAGAGCTGCCTACATCCTCGCCCGGGCGGAAGTACGGACCAGACACCACCGTGGTGGGGGAACGTCCTTCGCACCTGGAAGACAGGATGCAAGGACAATTTTATTTCCCTGGATGTTTCTTGACAAGCCATTATTATGAATATTGTGGTCATTAATAAAAGATAGGTACAGGGAGGGCTGGTGTGATGGTTCAGCAGGTTAAGGCACTTGCTGCTGAGCCAGGTAACCTCAGTTCAAATCCAGGGACCCACGTGGTGGAAGGAGAGGCCGGACTCCTGACAACTGTACTCTGATCTCCAGGGGGAGTACCACGGTGTATGGTTTGTATACTTACCCCCAGGGGGAGCAAGTGAGTATGTGCAGGTCAGAGGACTCCGGCATGTTGCTCAATCAATTCCCACTTATTCCAGGGTCTCTCAATGAACCTTACCTTAGACTGGTATCCAGCAAGCTTCCACGCTCCCCTTCTCTAGGCCACCCACAGTGCTGGAGTTATAGCCACAGACAGGCACATCCAGCTTTTTATACGGGTGGTGGGGACTTGAACTCGGGTCCTCACATTTCTGCAGCAAGTGAGCCTCCTCCCAGCCTTCCCCTTTTCGTTCCAGTTCTTTCATTTACAAACTGGGCTGTGAATCTCTGGGAGCACAGGAGGGCTTTGCAGGCACAGCACATGCACTCCAGACTCTACGAGGAAACAGTTCTCAGGTTCCTGAAGGCCCACAGAAGTACTTTTCTAAAACAGGGGGATGAGAGAGGTACACGTGGTCCTTTCCTATCTGCTCTCCTCTTTAACAAAAGGAAAGGTAAACCAGCGCAGATGTCAACCGGATTCATTATTTGCTTGTTTATTTATTGATTGTGTATATGTGTGCACATATGCACATTTGAGTGTTCAAGTGTTCATGTGCCACAGTGCGTGTGGAAGTCAGCTCTCTCCTCCCACCCTGTGGGTTCTGGGGATCGAACTTGGATCATTGAGCTTGGCAGCAAGCTCCTGTACCTGCTGAGGCATCTCATTAGCCCTCTGGTTTCTAATCCCTTTCTCATTAAGTCCTATGGGGCTGGAGAGATGGCTCAGTGATTAAAGAACACCTCTTGTTCATGTAGAAGCCCCGAGTTCCCTTCCCAGCACCCAAGCCGGGACATTCACAACCTCCTGTAACTCCACCTCCAGGGGACCTGATGCCCTTTTCTAGCTTCTTAGGGTACTTGAACATATGAACTCACAGACCAAAAATAAATCTTAAAAAACAAACAAACAAACCCCAAAGAAGTTCTATGGCTGTACAAAGTTGTCTTCTGACCCTGATGCCCATGTCACGGCATGCACACCCATTCCCAAACACATCATACAATAATAGAGAAATAAAATGTAAAAGTAAATTCTAATATAAACAATCAAATGCAAATTTTGGGTGATGAATCATGATTTTGGTGTAGAATTCAGAAGCAGATCAAAGAACTGAGTGATCTTGCTTTAAGAAAATGTGTATTTAACAGAATAGGTTAGTGATCACATGCACAATGACAGCGGGGCTGGATACCTGGCACCATACACACTAAACATCAATGAAGTTTTTTTTTAAAGATTTAATCACAGATTCTTAAATGTATCTGCATGTGTGTGGTGTGAGTTCGTGTGCATCTTATGCGTGCAGTGCCTGCTGAGGCCAGGGAGCACTGGGTCCCAGGCAGCAGGAGAGCAGATGCTTTTGACCCACCTCATGTGGACCTGGGAACTGAACCTGGGTCCCCTGGAAGACCAGCAAGTGCTCTTGATCACAGAACCTTCTCTCTAGCTCTGAGATTTCCCT
Source organism: Mastomys coucha (assembly GCF_008632895.1). NCBI lineage: Eukaryota > Metazoa > Chordata > Mammalia > Rodentia > Muridae > Mastomys > Mastomys coucha. The sequence continues at coordinate 61,956,935 of NW_022196909.1, read as the reverse complement.
GTTTTATTTTATTTTATTTTATTTTATTTTTTTTAAGATAAAACTCTTGTGTTCTTCCAATTGACTGTGAACAATGGTTTTCTGTGCTTATATCTGGATAGATGGAAAATGCTGGTCCTGCTCGCATACTAGCAATAAATAATCTTCTTAGATTATTTCAAGCTATCTCTTTATATGAGCACGTGTGTTTATGTACAGATGAATGTGGGTATTTATGGAGGCCAGAAGGTGTCAGATCCCCTGAATGTTACCATTCCCCGACCATGGGTGCTGGGAATTGAGCTAATTTTCTGGAAGAGCAGAAACTGCTCTTAACCAGTGAGCTGTCTCTCTAAAGTTTCAAGTAGCCCAGGCTGGCCTTGAGCTTGTTGTGTAGCTGACGATTACCCTTAGCTTCTGACTATCTTGATTCTACCTAAGTGTTGGGATTACAGGAATGGGGACCTCAGCTTTCTACAGTGCTGGGGATCAAACCCAGGGCCTGAGGCAGGCAAGGCAAATTACTAACTGAGCAACAAGCCAGCCCAGTGAGAAGTTTATTTTTAAAAAGTCATTCACTGTCCTGAGTTACACATTTCCAATATAATTTTACTTTTTTCCTGTTTATTATTTACCTGTGGTCTGATCAATTGTGCACTATTAAAATTATAATTACGACTCAAACCAGAAGAAAGTTTAATACAGATTCATGGTTCAGAAGCTGGAAAATGTCAACTTTATATAAAATTGTTACAGACCAATAGGATGGGGACCCAAAGGAAAAAGCTTTCAAACCTAAAAATATGTTACACATAGAAGTCCTGGGGGAGTTAAAGATAAACAGAGTTTCAAGGAGTAAAGAGGACACAGTATGTGTGTCTGCATGTGTTGTGTGAGAATGAGTGTGTATGACTGTGTGTGTGTGTGAAATGAGTAATGGTGATGTCATAGTTTTACTTAAATATCAATATTTATAATATCCTGGAGATCACATTGGCAAACATGATGAAAACCATAGATGTAAACTTGAACATGAGCCAGGGGGTGAAGAATTTTACAAAAACTAAGTTGGGCATGGTGACACATGCCTGTAACTCTAGCACTTGGAGCCAGGAGGATCCCGAGGGATGAAGGCCATTCTGGGCTATATAAGATCCTGTCTCAAAAATTGAAGACAAAGGAGTTCTACAAACTTATTTTGGGGAGAATTTTTTATAAGCAGAAACATCTGGAGTTCACTCTGAACTTGAGGTGGTGTGGAAAGTGAGGGGCAGTCCCCGACGACTTCTCAGAAGTTGCACAAGGGTGCTAGGAACACGGGTGGTATGTTCCAGAAGCAGCATCCCTCACTGCTCAAAAGATGGCCCCCACCACAGGGGAGCTGGTTAGGAGTTTACAGCCAGCACTTCTTGCCCACTTCCACTGCAATGGTTAGTTCTGTCAACTTGACACAACCGCTCTAGAAAGAGCGTGTCAGTGAGGGACTGTCTACACTGGGTTGGCTGTAGGCATCTCTATGGAGGGTTATCTTAATTAACTGGTGTGGGAGGCCCAGCCCACTGTGGGCAGCACCATTCCTTATGCTGGGGCTTCTGAACTACATAAGCATAGAGAAATCAGGTGGAGCACAATCATGCCAGAACAAGCAAGCATATATGCACTCATTTCTTTCTGCTTGACTGTGCTTGTGACCAGCTACCTCAGGCTCCTGCTGTTGTGACATACCCATAGCGATGGACGACAATCTGGAATTGTAAACTAAAATGAGTTCCTTTCTCTCAAAGTTGCTCATTTTTCCCCTTTATTTTTATTTTCTGTGTATTTTATGCTTTTCCTACATGCCTGTTTGAGCACCATGTGTGTGGTGCCTGTGGAGGCCAGCAGGTGGCATTGGCTCCCTTGGGACTGGAATTACATACAGATGGTTGTGAGTAGTGAAATGGCTGGTGGGAATCAAACCTGGGTCCTCTAGAAGGACAGCCAGTTCTTAACCACTGAGCCGTCTCTCCAGGACCCATGACATTTATTGTCAGGATATTTTATCCCAGCAACAGAAGTGAAACTGGGACATATCTCAAAACAGAAATTGCCTTTTATCAAGGAATCCAGCTCTGATCAGGGACTGATGTGTATCAACCAGAAAGCATTGGCCTACCTGCATTCAGGTGAGGGCCTGGACCCACATAAGCACAGAGAGGGAGAGACAGGAGAATCAGCCCTTGCAATGTTCTGCTCTTCAGAGCCTGTCGTCCCAGTCTGAGGAGACACTCTGTCTTTCCGTCTAGCTCTCCCAGAGAAGCCCTACCTGCCTAGCTGGCAGAAGCTGAGCTCTTGGACAGCTGCCTACTTCAGCCTACCACTGCCACGTTCAAGGGTTCAATGTAACTCAACCTCATCTGTTACAGATTGGCCAGTCTTTCAAGGATCTTTTTCATCGACTTGATGTGCTCTATCTCACAACAGGACCTTGGCACATGCTGTCCCCCTGTGGTGGTTTGAGTATGTCTAGGCCAAGGAGTAGTACTATTTGGAGGAGAGGCCTTGCTGGAATAGGTGTGGGCATGGGCTTTAAGACCCTCATCCTAGCTGCCTGGAAATCAGTATTCTACTAGCAGCCTTCAGATAAAGATGTAGAATTCTCAGCTCCTCCTGCACCATGCCTGCCTGGATACTGCCATGTTCCTGCCTTGATGATAATGGACTGAACCTCTGAACCTGTAAGCCAGCCCCAATTAAATGTCCTTATGAGAATGGCTATAGTCATGGTGTCTGTTCACAGCAGTAAAACACTAAGACAGGCCCCATATGCAGAGCTCTCTGCAGCCCGTCTCCAACATGCCAACGTACCAGGTCACTTTCAGTTCTGAATTCAAACTACACATTCCTAGGGTGTCCAGCCTGACTCCAACCCCAAGTCTACCTAAGGTTCTATTATTTCTTAAAAAAATTAATTATTGCCGGGCAGTGGTGGTGCACGCCTTTAATCCTAGCACTTGGGAGGCAGAGGCAGGCGGATTTCTGAGTTTGAGGCCAGCCTGGTCTACAGAGTGAGTACCAGGACAGCCACGGCTACACAGAGAAACCCTGTCTTGAAAAACCAAAAAAAAAAAAAAAAAAAATTATTGAAGTGTCTGTATTTCTGTGTGTTCCCATGGGGGCCGGAAGAGGATGCTGCATCCCCTGCAGCTGGAGTTATAATTGAGCTGCTCAGTGTGAGTGCTGCGAACTAAACTCAGGTCTTCTGGAAGAACAGCAAGCACTCTCAATGGCTGAGCCACTCCCCAGCCCTTAATTTCTTGATTGCCTTTTGTCCTAAACTTCTGTTCCTCCATACTGCCTCCTTCCCCTTAACCAACCTCCACACTTCACAGCTTCTCCTAACAGCTTTGCTCTTATTGGTTTTGTTTGTTTGTTTGTTTGTTTTGAGAGGGTCTCATGTAATCCAGGTTGGCCTCGAATTCATTATGTAGCCCACAATATCCTTGAGCTTCCAACCTTCATGCCACCATGACTGGTTTACACAGTGCTGTGGAATCAAACCCAGGGCCTCACATATATAAGAAGAGCAGTCTACCGTCTGTGCCTCAGCCCCAGCCCCCTCTTAGTACTCCCTTTAAACGATGATTTATTTGGTGTTGAAAAGATGGCTCAGTGGTCATGAGTGGTACACCTCTTACAAAAGCCCCATGGCTTGTTCTCAGCGCTCACGGTAGGCGGTTCCCAATGCCCTCTAACTACAGCCCCAGCGGCATCAGATGCCTCTGGTTTCCACAGGCATCTACATTCATCATGTTCACATACTCATTCATAGATACACACATAATTAAAAATGAAATTTAAATTTACGGTATGTGATATGTGCTGTGTGTGTGTGCACATGTGCTTGTGTGTATGTGTTGTGTGTGTGTGGTGTGACAATGTCACAGTGTCCATATAGACTGGAGGACAATTCCAAGAGTCTCTTCCACCTTTGTGAGTACTCAGAGGGATTGAACTCAAGTCATCAGGCATATACCACAAGCCCTTTACCCTAAGCACCACTTCTGCCATCCCTAAACATTTTCTTAATTCCACGCCCATTTCTCCGGTTTCACCCCTGTCACCCCAAGGTTGCCTGTGGACCCCTGACCCCCATTCCATTCTGGTCTGTCATCTAGATAGCAGCAGAATGGACTTTAGAAATGTAACCAATCTATCTCCCCATCCCGCAATGTAAACAGATGCCTTTATGCTCCTAGTTAAAAATCACAACTGTTAACAAGGCCACCAGGCGCCGCACAGCCTTTCCACAGTTCCCCAGTATTTCCACAGGGCCTTTGCAAGCACTACTCCTCACCACTAGAAAACTTTTCTCTCGGCTGGGCGGTGGTGGCGCACGCATTTAATCCCAGCACCTGGGAGGCAGAGGCAGGCGGATTTCTGAGTTCAAGGCCAGCCTGGTCTACAGAGTGAGTTCCAGGACAGCCAGGGCTACACAGAGAAACCCTGTCCTGGAAAAAAACAAAAACGAAAACAAAAAAAGAAAGAAAACTCTTCTCTCTCTTTTCTCTAGCCGAGTCTTCCTTATCTCTGAAATCTTAGCCTAATTCTTTCTAAGAAAGTTCACCCGCCCCACCTCCATAGTCTACATCAGACCCTTTCTTGTTTATCCACAGGAAACCAACCTCCTGTTTTAAACTGTGCCAATGAACAGTCTCGAAAAACAAAAAACAAAACAAACAAACAAACAAGGCACTTGCTGTTTTTGTATAGGATGGGGTTCTGTTCCTAGCACCTACGTGGCGGCACACAACTGTCTGGAACTCCAGGAGGTGTGGCTTTGTTGGAGGAAGTGTGATGGGAGTGAGCTTTGGAGGTCTCCTCTATGCTCAGGTTCCACCACTGCAGAAGAGAGCTTCCTCCTAGTTGCCCAAGGATGCCAGTCTTCTCCTGGTTGCCTTCAGAACAAGATGTAGAACTCTCAGCTCTTCTAGCGCTATACCTGCGTGGACGCTGCCATGTTTCCCACCTTGGTGATAATGGACTGAACCTCTCCTGTAAGCCAGCCCCAATGAAATGCTGTCCTTTATAAGGTTGCCTTGGTCATGATGTCTCTCCACAGCAACGGAAACATGGAAAGTGGAAAGCTTGTCTTACGACTGTCCAGGGCGGCTGCCAGTCTGTGCCTTACCGCTCCTTCCTTCTGTGTCTCCTCTATGCTCACGCTGAGGCACACACAGTCTTAGGGATCATCTTGTTTCCCCATAGTATGGATGGAGAAAGCGAGACCTAGGCATGTGCCCTCTGAGACTGGAACAGCACCTGGCTCACAGCTACCATGAACCATTTGGTCAACGAAGAGAGCAAATCCCCACACAGCACAGGGAGGCCGTGGGCACAGCACATGCCAGTCCCTTTGCATATAATTTGTGTAATTGTCTGAATGTCTATTCACACATGGTTCAAAACTCAAAGGCTAAGAGCAACATCTAGAAAGGTACAAAAGATCTCAAATGAATACTTGAAAATAAAGTAACAAACTACAGCAAAAATTCAGAAAGAGAAAGTTTATGAGGAGCCTCTGCGGCCTGACCCCAGCGGCCCGCTCCCTTACACATCCTGAGGACAGTGGTGCAGAGCCACACTAACAAATGACAGCATGTTAGGGCCCCAGTCAGCATCTTGCCAAACTTCCTGCCACTTTACACATATCACTGAAAAGCCTAGAAGCCATTTATCACCTTGGCTTGTCAGTCTTCAGAGCTGCTGACAGGCTGGGGATGGCGGGTGGTACCTTATCCTTTTCCTTGTGTAATTACTCTTAATGTTGTTGTCTGTATTGCTTTTGTTGCCTTATTATTTTCCTAATGAGGTAACAGCTTTGCCCACGGTGCGCATAGCCTTCTGGGTAATCGGCACCAGAAGCGTTTTAAACACACCAGAGACACCACTGCTTTCACATTTATTCACTCTGTTCCCTACTAGAAATGAGGCTCAGGCACTCCAGAATGAGCCAGATAAATAAATGACCGCTTGGAACTCAGCTCTGCCTCCATACTTCCCCACCGGGGTGAGCCTGTCTTTCCTGCCACAAGACCCTGGGACGGACAACCCATGGCTGCTGTGCCAGTCACCAAGAGGCATCTTGTGTCCCTGTGACTGGGTCCTCATACATGCTCAGTGAACATTTGCAGAACTGAAATACTGAGCCAGGCAAATGACACCTATCGTGGACCAGTTCACCCCCCAGGTTCTGGCCTCTGATATGGGCTGAGAAACATGCCTTCTGTTTCCTGATGGGTCTAGGGCCCCAACACACTGGATCCATGGAGTGGTATAGATCAGAGCAAGGTTCTGCAGAGGCCTCGTAGGAGCTGGCACACTTACACAGAGAGGAGCAGTTACTAAGTGTTGTCTGGGTACTGTGCGGTCTGTTATAACTGCTGACTATCACGAAAGTGGCTATGGACTGGGTGTGTGTCAGCATGCTCTAACACAGCCAAGTCAAGGCTCCTGGTCTCACGAGGCTTACACTTATAGGAGCTGGAACTGGAATCCCCTCTAATTTTCTTATGGTAAGAAAAAAATCCCCCCTTCTCAAACCTCCTTCTTATACTTTTCCTTCTATTAAAAAGCCTCCTTATGGGGCTGAAGAAGTGGCTCAGTGGGTAAGAGGGCTTGGCTGTACACAAATGAGGACTTGAGTTCAGATCCCAGCATCCATGTAAAATGTTGCTGTGGCTACCCATGTAATAAATACCATGTATGGGGTGGAGAAAGGAGAACATGACAGCTTGCCAGCAGTGCTCCAGGCTCAGGGAGAGACTCTGCCTCACAGGAGTACAATGGAGAGCCATAGAGCACACACACACACACACACACACACACACACACACACACACACACACACCACATACACGCACACACACACAGACACACAGACAGACACACACCCCTCCCCCTAACTGACGGCACAGGAATAGATGTGACGATCCCAGCCACTGTCTGGCCCTTGACTCCAGCATTAAAGTCCTCCCCGACCCCCCAGCTTGGAGCACCAGGAGATGGGGGTACAATCAGTAAGGAAGACATCTGTCTTGGGGGCAGCATTTGAATGAGAGAGACAGACAGGCACAAGTGTGGAGGAAGTTGACTTTGGCTGAGGTCTCTGCAGAACTTGTTTGCTAACAATTCAGAAAGGTTAACACCCCATTCTTGCCAAACCACGACTTTGAGGAGGAAATTCCAGGAGGCCTTTCGTTGTTCCAGCCAGGGCCATCATTTAGAGACTCTATACCCTTCCCCAAAGGTGTTGGCTTATGCTTTAGGCAAATCTTCCTGCTGGCTTTCAAGGACGCTTAACTCAGATCCCTCTGGGATTCCCCCTCCCCTTCAGGAGGCAGCAGCTACAGTGTGGGCCCCTGCTCCTCTTTCCAGCAGTGGATGTCACTGCCCTAAATGCTTTCTGACTAGTCCTCTAAATAGTGCCGGAGGGCATTTTACAACCCAGTAACCTGATTATAGAGATGCTCTGCCAATGGTGGTGCTTAGTGCCTAAGTCTCCCCAGCTCTGCCAATGATGGTGCTTACTGTCTAAGTCTCCCCAGCTCTGCCAATGGCGGTGCTTAGTGTCTAAGTCTCCCCAGCTCTGCCAATGATGGTGCTTACTGTCTAAGTCTCCCCAGCTCTGCCAATGATGGTGCTTACTGTCTAAGTCTCCCCAGCACTGCTAATGGCGGTGCTTACTGTCTAAGTCTCCCCAGCTCTGCCAATGGCGGTGCTTAGTGTCTAAGTCTCCCCAGATGCTCTGCCAATGGTGGTGCTTAGTGTCTAAGTCTCCCCAGCTCTGCCAATGGCGGTGCTTACTGTCTAAGTCTCCCCAGCTCTGCCAATGATGGTGCTTACTGTCTAAGTCTCCCCAGCACTGCTAATGGCGGTGCTTACTGTCTAAGTCTCCCCAGCTCTGCCAATGGCGGTGCTTAGTGGCTAAGTCTCCCCAGCTCTGCCAATGGCGGTGCTTACTGCCTAAGTCTCCCCAGCACATAAGAATGCCTTCCTTCTTGACCCTGCTCTTCCCCTCCCAGGGTTTGAGGATGACTCTCAGCCACGGGAGAATTTTCCAGTGGTTCTGAGGGACACTGATCTCTTTACCCTCTAGTGCAGTGACAACATTGCCTGACCCCCAGCCTGGGAACCTGCGATAGACAGACCGGGTGCTGCTTCCTGGCTCTGCTGGGTATGGAGACTCCTGGTCCTCACCGTCAAAGCAATTTTTCCTCTGGTCTAGGGATAGCTCCTTACCAGGGTTGTTGACGTTTGTTAACTGTAGTGAAGTATGTCTATAATCCTAGTACTTGCGACACAGAGGCACGGGAACAAGGGTTTGAGGCCATCCTTGGCTATACATTGGGTTCAAGGCTAGCCAGGAGGAAATGAAGTCTTATCAAATCTGAAGTCAGTGGGTTAGAGAGATGCTTGGAGGGGTGGGGAAGGGAAGCGCTTACTGTACAAATTTGAAGGTCTGAGTTGGGATCCCTAGCACCTACATAAAAGCTCCCTATGGTGGCTCAGGCCTGCAACCCCAATGCTGAGGTGGGGGTACAGACAGCAGAATATCCGTGGGGCTTACTAACAAGCTAGTCTAGTCGAAACAGTGAGATCCAGGCTCAGTGCGAGACCCTGCCACAGATACCCATGGCTGAACCCTGACCTCCGTGTGTTCACATGTCACACACTTCTGTACTTGGCCAGTACCAGGCAGGCTGATTAGGACCCTGGGCACCGAGTGGATGTGAGGTCGTTTGAGGGGCACTGAGGTAAAGTGAGGAGCCCTGGGCTTCGCTCCATAGACTCTCTGACCCTGTGTATTCCCTCTGGACAGCAACTACTATTTCCACATATAATTTCTACAAATAATTGACGTAAAGGTTTCTTTCTTAGAAGGAGCCCCAAATAAAATCCATATTGACCCGTGGAAACCAAAATTCATGTTCTCCAGGCAGTTGGTGTTTGCAGTCACAGCATGAGCCTTACAGCTGTCTAGGGGGCAAAGGGCACAGAAGCAACAGGCAAAGCTTTGTGTCAGGAATAAGAACAGGTCTTACGAGGTGCACAGTCAAATGGGCCGGAGACTGGATGGTTTCGGAGGCTGACATCTTCTCTACTCTTCACACTGTTTCACACAAACCCATCTAGGACCCAGTGTGAGGACACCCTGCTACGACAGATGTGCCTTTGACCCTGCAGTCTGCAGGCTGGGATGCTTACAAAAGCCCCTCAGGAAAGTACACAAGAAGGAGGTGCCTCTCCGCAGGAGGGGCATCTCAAGCAATCCTGACCTTCCAGGGTAGAGAGACCACAGGGTAGGCCTCTAATCTCCTGGGAGAGTAAAGTTATTCTAGCCAGGGCTGGGAGGTGGGGGTGGGGCGGGGCAGTGGATAGGTCCTTGCTGTTAGAGACCCGGGATCTCTGGAGGGAAGAGTGGTGTGGAGCCAGGGCTCTCAGGAAATAACCACCATTGTCCTTGAGGCACACGACCTGAATGAGCCCTAGGTCCACAGCCAGAACAAAGATCCCCACTCCAGGGGCTGCCATGTGCAGGGTGAGGTAGAAAGAAGAGAGGAGACATCCACCTAGCTATTCCATCAAGGCCTCAGGGACTGGAGGATTAAGATGGAGGGGAAGGTGTGGGGGATGAGGCCCACTTATAGTCTCAGAGTGAATTATTAAGCTAAGAAAACACAAGTTCTCAACAGCTCCATTTCTATGCTATAAGTCCCACACCAGATATCCTGGGGAGTGGCTCAAGAAATCAAGAGAGCTCCAGAGGGTCAGCCCCACAGTGCAGCTCCCTCTGCAGGGCTCCAGAGAGAGGGATGCAGCTGGCACTGGCACTGTGAGCCACCTACCCAAGGAGAGTGTGTGTCCCGCAAACCTTCGGGTCACAGGAATCTGGGTACTCTGTTGGAGTTAGAGCCTCAGTGGATCTGGACAGAAGGCCTCAGAGCTCAGAACAAAGGTTCGAGATTTGACTCAGTTACACAGTTGCCCCTGGCGAACTCTCTTTTGTCTTTCCTTGTGCTAGGGGAGGCCCTGCAAACCCAGTCAAAGAGAAGTCCTGATGTGAGGATCCTGGAGAAGTGTCTCAAGGCCCCTGCCAAGCTACTGGGGGTGGGAGGAGGAATGCAAGGTATACAGAGATGAAGGAATGAATTGGGTGTGGGCAGGGCCAAGTCATGGGCCCAGTGAAAGACTGAGGTAGGAGGACCTTATTCTAAACTTGTTCCAAATTACAGGATGTCATGGTTAAGAGACTGCAGGTTGCTGTTTACCAGGTACAATTTGAATGTGAAATGTCCCCTGCAGGTTCATGTGTTCAGACACTTGGTGCCCGGCTGGGGGTGCTGGGAAAGAATGGGACCTTTTGGGTAGAAGACCTAGGCCTTCTTCGACCTTCCCTACCATGAGGGACTGTATCCCTCCAGACCCCCAGTCAAAGCATCGAGGAAAATGACCGTAACATCAATCCCTTTAGAGATCCTGTGCTGCAGAACGGAAGCTGACCAAGAGGCCCCGGCGTGGTAAGTTCTGTGTGTGGACAGCAGGAGGAATCGCAAAGCTGGCTGTCCGGGTCTGCAGGGGAAGGGCCTCGGGAGTGTAGAGGGCATCTTGCCCTTTCTGAGCTTACCGCCCCTCCCTCTGGTAATCCTTCCTTTTGGGCCTGAGATGTCCCCTTGTGCCTGTCTGGACCTGCTCAAGACAGCCATCCTATCCGTCCATCCCTGCCCCATTAGCTGCCCGTCCAAGCTTCTTGTCAAAAGATGATCTCTTGCTGCTAGGGGACAAGAGGCTGAAGTGAGCCATCACTGAGAATAGTGATGGGTGGGGAGCCGCTGGGGAATGTGGAAAAAGACCTGAACCCTCACTGGCTGTGGTGCAGGCTGGGCAAGCCCCCCTGGTTGTGGGAAATGTGGCCATTCTACCTTTTAACCAATACTAGCTTTTAAGTTCCAGGGGAGCAAAACTGCTTCGTAATGCCTCTGTTTTGCCACCTCTCCCTCCCTGATGCACATCGCCACAAGTGGGTTTGGCTCAAAGCTGACTCAGCCAATGTTTATGGAACACACTGACCAAGTTTGTCCAACATATCCCTGTGTGTGCAGTTAAAGATCAGGAAGTAAAAGAAGCAAACACATTGTCAGAGAGCAGATTTAGCTTAGGTTGGCTGGGGGAGAGAGCCCTTGGCAACCTGGGGTGCACCCCGTACCTTGTGGAGGTCAGTTGTGGGGGTGACAGTGGGGGGCAGTCAGAAGAGGAGGGCATAATCGGAATAGCAAGAGAATCACTGGTGTGTTCATGAGCTGGACCCGCTGGCAAGTGAGGACACGAATGACATCTAACCTGTCCCGGACACTGACCCATTGCCTGGCACAATGTTTTAATAACGCCGATGGCTCCCCAAGATTACCATTCTGAGACACCTCCTTAGTAACCCCTGAGAGTCCCCCCTCCTATCTACAGCTGTGAGAAGTGAGGGATGAAAGCTGGCGTGACGGCATTCACCTCTTAAAAAGAGTTTTGCTTGCTTTCAGTAGAGACTCCCATAGCCCAGGCTGGCTCTGAGCTCAGTAAGTACATAAGCTTGGCTATGAATTTTCCATCCTCCTGCCTCTACTTTCTGACTACTAGGATTATAGGTAAGAACCACCACACCAGGCTGTTTATCCACTTCCGGCACAGGGTTGGGCTGTGTAGCCCAGGCTGGCCTTTTAGAGTGGAGGTCATGGTCGGTGGGCGTGGTTGTTCTGTTTGTGGGGTGCCAACAAGCTATGGAGAAAGCCCGTCACCCCTCAGTTATGTAGAGGTTGGCGAAGGCAATATTGACTGTGTGCTGTGGTGCCTCGCCAGCTTTCACGTGCTACGGAAAAGCTAGCTGACCGAACGGTGCCACATGACACCGTGTGTATATTAGACGGCAGGGGGCACTTTTACAGTACTGTTGAGGGAATGATAAAGGGATATGGAGAGAACCTGTCAGGACTTGCTGATGAAATGGGACATGGGGGGAGGGGGAAGAGGCAGGCTGATCTGTGAGTTTGAGGCCAGCCTGGTCTACAGAGTGCCAGGACACCCAGCACACTTTCCTCTAGCACTTAGGACACTAGTCTAAACCGTTCCCCTCCCCACTGCCTCCTCCCTCAGAATGGCGTCCCGTCTAATGAATGAATGTCTCATTCGTTCTGTCCTGAAGGGTCAGCAGCAAACCTCTACTCAGAGCTACACCTGGCAGATGGCATCCCCTTCTTAAGCAATGGAACTGGACTTTCATCTTCCTCTGGGAGGCCACTCACCCCCATGGCTTGTCTACCACAGGACATGCATGCTTCCACCGAGGCCCACCAGAGACCTCCCCAACCACCGTCGGTCATCTCACGCCTGCACACACGATGCCTCCCAACATCTCGGGATTTGTGGTAGTGTATTGAAAACACACCTGTCAGCTGTCAGCTCAACATGTCTAAATATTATGTTCCATTACTCAGAATGCCAGTTAAAACTTAAAACAGTGGCAATGTGGGGCTGGAGAGATGGCTCAGTGGTTAAGACCACATAAGGGTCTTCCGGAGGATTCGAGTTCTGTTCCCAGAGGCCACATCAGGCAACTCACAGGGCTCTGACACACCCTCCTCCAACCGTTTTGGGCACTGCAGTCACATGCATAAACCCACACTCAAGATAAACACACACACACACACACACACACGCACACACACACACACACACACACACACATACACAATTGGTAATCCTACCCATAAAAGAAAAAGAGAGAAAAAAGAGCGAGTGGTTAAACAAAATTAATTTTCCTTCTCTGCCTTTTTTTTCTATTAAAATATTTTAAATTGTAGAATAAAAGCTCATAGCTGTTTCTTTTGTGGTCTCAGGGGATAGAGCTCAAGGCGACCTGGAGTGACAACTGAGGTGGTCGAAGCAGTGACCACAGGGTTTATCTGATACCAGTGGAACTTGGGGAAGACAAGCCTTCCTGGGTCACTCATAGTGACCCATAGCCTCTGACTCTGTGCAGATCTCGGGATCCGGCCGAGTCTGTAAGAGGGACAGTGAGGATTTCTGTGAGAGGCATGCAGGTTTCACGGCCGACAGTAACATTTTAGAAAGTACTGTACAAAGCAGACATATGTTATGGTACTTGTTGCCACTAGATCCTGCCAGTCAGAACTGCTCTATTTCAGAGATGAGAAATTAACACTCAGGGATGAGCTTCCAGTTTTCCTAGTTCTCTGTGTTTGGAAGACAGGGCCTCCTGTAACCCAAGCTGGCCTCCAACCTGGTGTGTAGCCAAGGATGACCCTGAACTCCTGATCCTGCTTCCACTCTGACAAGGGGGTCTGAGCTCTTCCAGCCCTCAACCATGCTGCTTTCCATGGTGCTAGTAACTCTATCAAGTGCTGGGATGCCGAGTGTGCACCACCACATCTGGTTTTAAGCAGTGCCCGGTAAGGAACTGAGCTACGACCCAGCCCAGGGCAAGATCTTCTTAAGGCCACTCCATGGATGTCAAACGGCCACCCCCTCCAACACTCTGTTGCTAAAGACTGGGGCTTCTACAATTTCTCTGCATGGAGCACCGCACCATACGACAGATGTGACAGGTTTGAGATGACTTCCCTAATGGATTCTTGGAGTTCTCAACTTTGCCCTCTGAAGGGTCAATAGAAGCTAATTTATACTGCAGTACAGAAAGGTCTTGGGATCCGGCCATCAGCCCCAAGACAGTTCCCCAGCATGTCGATGTGAATTCGGGAAGTGGGAGAAAGGATGTGGTGTTATTTTAAGCTTCCTGAAAGGGTAGAGGATGATTCTGCAGACCCAGATCTGGCACCTCACTGACTCCCTCTTCTGGCCCCCCATAGGCACTGCATGCACATAAACATGTAAAAAATAAGAGGGAACATGATGTACTTTACACCAAAAAAATCAATGACTGAATGAGTGAATGAATGATACTTAAAGGGCTAAAAGTCCTTCATCTTGAACATCTCATCATAGGCAGAGAACTTTCCTCACAAGGTCAGCATCTGAAGTCAGGAGGTCAACGATTTTTGTTTTGTTTTCTAAAGATTTATTTATTTATTTCATGTATGTGAGTACAATGTCACTGTCCTCAGACACACCAGAAGAGGGCATTGGATCCCCATTACAGATGGTTGTGAGCCACCACATGGTTGCTGAGAATTGAACTCAGGACCTCTGGAAGAGCAGTCAGTGCTCTTAACCATTGAGCATCTCTCCAGCCCAAGGTCAGGGTTTGAATCCCAACTTTGTACTAGCCAGGTGAGGAAGCTCTACAGGCCCAAACTGCTTGCCTTGGGGGCTTTTGTTTTAATGTGCATGGGTAGGTCAGGGGCTGCCTTTCCTTAGGCTCCATCCACTTTGTTTTTTGAGACCTGAGCTAACTGATTTGCCCAGGATATCCCCAAGGAACCTCTCATCTCTGCTTTACCAACACTGGGATATAGGCCACCATGTCTGGCCTTTGACTTGAGTGCTGGGTCTTGAACTCACATCCTCACACTTACATAACAAACACTTTAGTGACTGAGCATCTCCTCAGCCTCAGAACCTCTGTTTTGATGTTTTTTTCTCCCCTCATAAAAAATTTATTTTTATGTTCACAAGTGTTTGCTTGCACCACACCCAGGCCTGGAAACTTTGGAGACCAGAAGAGGGCTTCAGATCTTTTGAAACTGCAATTTCAGGTTGGTTGTGTGAGCCTTTGTGTGGGTGATGAGAACTTTAACCTGGGTCCTGTGCAGGAGCAGGCAGGGCTCTTAACTGCGGAGCCACTGTTCTCAATTCTGGTAGCTGCAGAGAGGGACAGTAATGGCTACTTTTCACGTGCGTTTGAAGATTCAGTGCCACTACAGGCCGCCGTGCGCTCCGCTGCGGATGGGTGCAGCGTTGGATGGCGTGAGGTTTCTGATGTTTAGTACTAACATGGATACCGTTCAGATCCGGCCCAGTGACTCAGCCATGACTGGTTGGGTTTGGTTATTTGTTTCCTGGGTAACCTTCAGCCTTCCTTCTTTCAATTAGCAGAATGAAGTGGATTTCAGAGGAAAGAGAGAAGCCCCAGAAGCCTGGAGTCCTCTTCCAGGAAGAACCAATGACCCTGCTTACTCTGCCCCCAGGCACCAAGGCAAAAGGGGGCTTCCACAGTAAAGATCCAAAACGAGAAGGGAAGAAGACTCAGTTCCCCCTGCCAGGCAGAGCAGCCACCTAAGAGTGTAAAACTCGCTCCACGCCTTGGTTTTGTAGGCAGCTTCCTGAGGTTCGTGCTGACACAGGTGTGCATGTGTGTGCAAGTGTGTAGGTGGATCTGAATGTGGCTATGGGCCAGGCCAGACTCTCTAACCTAGTATTAGTGGTAATAAAGGTGTGTCAGAACCCAGGCCAGATGTCGTTTAGGCCACGCTCATCTGCAGCTGGGTCTCTCTCCTAACTGTGTGCAGGCCTCAGGCCGCCAGACTCCAGGCTTCCAGGGGGTTACCGGTGACACATCCATATGATGTACCTAAATGGGTCCCTCTTGCCCATTTCCCTATGCCCTTGAGGTCACATGTGCTTCCTGTGAAGCACAGGTGGCTCCTTTCCCTTCCCCCAGTATCCTGGACTCCAAGACGCCCTGACAACAAGCTTCAACTCCGAACCTGAGACTTGTCAAGATGGGACTCTGCTCTCTGGGGTCCAGGAAAAGAAAAATCATGGTGTCATTGCCAGATGATACATAGCAATGTCTGTAGGATGCCAAGGTAGGAGGATTTCATATTTAGAGCCTCTTGTACTATATAGTAGGATACATAATACAGAGTAAATAGTAGGATATATATATGTGTGTGTGTGTGTGTGTATGTGTGTGTGTATACACACACACACATACATACAGTTTTAGAGGGGATACTAGGGGCTTTTCCAGAAGTCCAGGGTCCAATTCTGAGCACCCATATGGCAGCTTACAACCAACTATAGTTCCAAGGGATCTTATTCCCTCTTCTGGTCTCCACAGTCACTGTATGCATATTGTGCATAAACATGCATGCAGCCAAAACACTCATCATACACATAAAATTATTTTTAAAATTTAAAACAACCAAAAATATAGTAATATCTATTAATGAGAAGCCTAAGAGCATGCACCCAGACACCTGGAGTCTGCTCAGCCCACCCTCGGTCCCTGCCTGTCTCAGCCCACCCTCGGTCCCTGCCTGTCTCAGCCCACCCACGGTCCCTGCCTGTCTCAGCCCACCCTCGGTC
>NW_022196909.1:61927847-61939894 GCF_008632895.1 Mastomys coucha | reverse complement strand
CCCACCCACGGTCCCTGCCTGTCTCAGCCCACCCACGGTCCCTGCCCACCCACGGTCCCTGCCTGTCACTTCCTGTGTTGAAATGGCCACACTCTCAGGAAACTGGCAGCAAGGTCACCATTGCATTATTTTGGATGATGACTTTCCTCCCACTGAATGATGGTCACTCTGAGGAACTAGACATACGCTGTCTAGCTGGACTATCCCGGGGATGAGGACCCGGAAGTGGCCTCAGTTCCCATGTGTGTCTTCTGATCTGATGGACCCTCCCTGTGACCAGGGAATGCCTTCAGACCCTATAAGCAGCCTTCTAGACTTCAGAACAAGCTCTCCAAGAACAACGTGAAGTCCAGGGCCAAACTCATTCCAAGCTGAGTGACGGGAGCCCCAGGGAGACAGAAGTCACCCACTCTCAACCCAAGCATCTCCACGGGAGTTCCGTGGAGGTGAGAGAACACGAACTCCTAGTCATTTCTGCATCATGAACTCCTAGTCATTTCTGCATCATCACTGAACACGTCTTGCTGCCTCTGACTAGCTCTCCCGTGGTCATCCTTTCCTCTCCACTCTGGGTCTTCTGGATTCAAACTGAGTCTCCCCCATGCCTGCTGGACTCCAGGCTCACAGATTGCTGTAAATAATATTTAATATCTCCTTGTCACCGGAAATTTAAACAGTCTCAGACTGGGTTCCTTTAAGTCCGCTTCCCCTGCCCTGTTCCCCACCCCCACCCAGCTGCTGAAGATTCAGGAAATGCAAACCTCACATGAAGATAAGCTGGACCAAACAGAAAAGGCCAGCTCTGTGACCTTGTTGGGCAAGTGACTTCCTGTCCTCTACCCCAGACTCCGCTTCTGCAGAACATAGGACTGAGCTTCAAGAGGGAAACTGAGTGTGAGAGCTTTCCCCAGGTGCTCCCCAGGACACCCCCAAAATCCTGGACCAGGATCCTCCTCCATACTAGTACCTTAGAAGAGCCCCAAAGAGCAGCCTCTTTGGGGGAAGGAAGGCTGGAGAGAAGGCTCAGCAGTTAAAAGCCCTTGGCTGCTCTTCCAGACAGCCTGGGTTTAGTGCCCAGCACCCATATGATGGTTCACAATGACCTGTAACCCTTCTTCTGGCCTTCTGGGGCACCGAACCCAGCGCTAGCAGTAGAGACGGGGAGAATTCCTGGAGCTCACTGGCCAACCAGTCTAGCCTAATCTGGGAGATTCAGACCAAGGGGAGGTTGTCTTAAAAGACAAGGAAGACACCTGAAGTTGTCAATTGGCTTCCACATGCTCAAGCACATGCATGTGCACACATAAACATACACAGGCATGGACACATGCACGTATGCACACATGCACACACATATAAACATATTTTTTAAAGCTACATAGCTGGTCATGGTGGCTGATGGGGGAGGAGTATCTTGGGCTCGAGGCCAGTTTTGGCCACAGAGTTGTGAGGCCCTGCCTCAAACATCCACACATAAACAAGTAAACACAGAAATAAATAAATTTCAGAATGGTGTATGCGCATGACCAGAGCAGGTCAGGGACTTAAGGTAGTTTTAGGAGAGAGACACTCACTCTGCCATGCTGAGCTGATGGCCAGTCTCCAGAGGAGCACTTAAAGACTCAATTGTGAGCATGTTTCTGTCAGCTCTTACAGAACCTGACAGCACTGGAGCCCTCAGCCCCGGGCACCTCCTGGCTTCATACCCAGTGCCGCTGACAACCACGGCTCCTCAGACGGCCCTGGACGTGCTGCACCCTGCTTCCTGGTTCTGGAATTATCTCCATGGGTGTATCCAGGACAAGCCCTTGCTTCAGCCAGGGCTCGGCTGCCCCGCGGGATTCACCAGTGGGGAATATTTAATCTTCCCATTGATCTTGCCATGGGCCAGGCCAGCTGGATGGAAGGATCGGTCTGGCCTTACAGCCCTGAGTAAGAAGAGGCAAGGAGGGGCAGGAAGGGTGAGTCACCCGGCAGAGAGGCTGTTAATAGACTCTGAGGTTTACTGGAGGGGTTGGGCCTCTAGCCCCAGGCGTATAGGCCTGGCCACTCATTCCATTGAGAACATCAGGACACCATCTCCTAACTATAGGGGGAAGAGAAAAACCCTTCCCTAAGCCCATCTACCTCCATGCCCAGGTTGCCTAGCAACCCCCTCCCTCCCCAAACAATCAAGCAACACGAGGCAGTCTGAAAAGAGTTTGGTCCTTACAGTCTCAAGTTTTAAAGAAAGATGCCAATCCCTGTGCGTGGTGACCCAGGTGCTGGGAAAAACTTAAGGCAGAAGCATACAGGTTGATGGTGTTTATGCATGGCTAGACAGGCTCAGGAGCCAGGAACACACAGTAGGATTCTGTAGAGCTTTGGGTATGTTAACAGCTGGCAGAACCTTCCAGAGGGGCCACGGAGGCCATCTGTGGGCATGGAAGCCGCTAGCTGGGTCTTACTGCCTGTGAGAACACTCACTGGTCTCTAAGTCCAGGCCCCTCCATTTCTACAACCAAACGTTGTAGAACGCAAACTTCCTCTGTTGCTATGTCACCTACTAGAGTCATTGACTCAGTGCAAGTCTCTTCCTCCAGGAAGCCTTCCCTGACCACCCACGGGCACAGCACTCTCTCCCTTAGATTCCTTCCGAAGTGCCTGGGTCTTATGAAGAGGATATTTGGTTCTTTATGCAACTCTTTGGTTATGACTTCTCGATGCCACACATTCACCACACAGAGCCCAGAGTCACTAAAGGCAGCAGTCTCAGAGGCAAAAGTGGGTACCCGATCGATATCAAATCAGGAAGTGGCCTGAGATAAACCTGGTGGTGCAGAAAACCACCAAGCAGAGGTGAAGACAGCTGAAGGCAGGGACGGGAAGACGGCTTGGTGTGTAAAGGTGTCTGCCACATGAATCCAGCAACTTGAGCTTGATTCCTGGATACCATGTAATGGTGGAATGGAGTCCAAAGAGCTGACCTCTGACCCTTGTGCTCTTGCTATGGCACGCCCATCACCCCATGGTACCATCCATGTGTAATGTGTGCACATGCTGAATGGACGTGAATGGATGTTGGAGACCCTTTTCCCCTGGCCCAGGGACCATGGTTATGGGCAGCCAGACCACCTTCACTTAAAGCTCCTTCAGGGAACAGACCACAGCGAGAGGCTCCAGCACCGCTTGTGGTGCATCACAGAACAGGACACCAGGCGTGTACAGAGGGTGGGGGTATCTCAGGCTCATTTCAAGGATCTAAGGTTAACGCCTGCTGCAAGCAATGGTTAGGCTAGCCATGTGCTGTGTCCTCCCTCTGATCATTTGCTTTTTGAGAAAAGATGTCACTCTGTAGGCCAGCCTGGTCTGAAATACCATCTGTAGCCCAGGCTGCCCTCAAACTCATAGTGATCCTCCTACATCAGCTTCCCGAGTGTTAGGATTATATGTGTGAACTACCATGTCCACCAAATGGCTGCTTAGTTTGTTCGTTCATCTATCTACCTATCTATCATCTATCTATCTATCTATCTATCTATCTATCTATCTATCTATCTACCTACCTACCTACCTACCTATCTATCATCTATCTACCTACCTATCTATCTATCTATCTATCTATCTATCTATCTATCTATCTATCCACCTACCTACCTATCATGCTCCAGTCCAGAGACTAGCCAGTAGTGAGGTTGGGATTCATTCCCACTAGATTCCCACCTCCACTTGTGCCCCAATAAACCAGCTGTCCACTTCAAAACAAAAGCACTGGCTACAAAGTATTCTGGTCTCACAGCATCGGAAGAGAACTGCTCTCCTGAACTCTCACTGCCAACCCAAGGCAGCCTGGAATCACCTGAGGCAGCCTGGAATCACCCGAGGAGAAAGCCTCTAGCCAAGAACCGCCTACATCAGATTGGCCTGGAATCGTGGGGAATTATCTTGATTATTAATTGATGTAGGAGGGTCCAACACTGTGGGTGGCACCATTCCCTAGGCTGTTGGTCCAGGGTTGTATAAGAAAGCTAGCTGGTTATGCATGGTGTATGAGTGAGCCAGCAGTGTTCCAGTTCAAGCTCTTGCTTGAGTTCTTGCCTTGATTTTCCTTAATGGTGGACTGTAACCCATAAGACGAAATAAACCTTCTTGACCCCTAAATTGCTTTTGGTCAGACAGCTTTGTCAAGTGCTTACAATGACATCCAGGCCCACGACTACAAGCTCTCCACGCTTCATCCTAGTTCTAGAACAGCTCTGTCTGCTGTCCCTAGGGGACAAGATGGCGAAGCTGACAAGAAATGCTGCAGCTGGGTCAGCCTTAGCTCTTTCTCCTGCCCCACAGCCATCCCATACCCAACCAGATGCACTACAGCTGTCCTCCACCTAACCCGGGTGCTCCACAGCTGTCCTCCATCCAACCTGGGTGATCTACAGCTGTCTTCCACCCAACCTTGGTGCCACATAGTCATCCTACCACCTGACCTAAGTGTTGCATAGCTGTCCTCCACCCAACCCAAGTGCTCCACAGCTGTTTTCCATCCAACCTGGGTGCTCTACAGCTGTCCTCCATCCAACTTGGGTGCTCTACAGCTGTCCTCCACCTAACCCAGGTGCTCCACAGCTGTCCTCCACCTAACCCAGGTGCTCCACAGCTGTTTTCAATCCAACCTGGGTGCTCTACAGCTGTCCTCTACCTAACCCAGGTGTTCCACAGCTGTCCTCCACCTAACCCAGGTGCTCCACAGCTGTCTTCCACCTAACACAGGTGCTCCACAGCTATCCTCCACAAAGGGCTAACCAGTGGGAAAGAGAAAGAGTCATACCAGAAAGGACACAGTAGCTGGGGAAGAAGCCATAAGGGAAAGGGGCAAAGGCGAGGAGAGCAAGCGAGGGTCTAACGGAGAAGCACTGGACACCAGACTTTGGGGTCCAGAAGCCCTCGACAGGATGGGAACAAAGCAGGAAGGTTTGCCAGTGACCACTGAAGAATCAGGCCACCAAATATGCAGAAGCCACTTCCTGTCTCATGGGAGATGGCAAACAAATCTCAC
Source organism: Mastomys coucha (assembly GCF_008632895.1). NCBI lineage: Eukaryota > Metazoa > Chordata > Mammalia > Rodentia > Muridae > Mastomys > Mastomys coucha. The sequence continues at coordinate 61,934,862 of NW_022196909.1, read as the reverse complement.
CAAGTCATCCTGCTACCTAAAGCTCTCAGACACAAACTGATACTCTTTGTGAATAGCATCCTCTGAATTAGTCACTAATGATCCTGGGGACAAGGAAGGAGGGGGAAGGGGGACTGGAGTGGGACATCATCCTCTCTAGTCCTCCCAGACTAGGCTGCCAAGTGGCCTGTCTGGGCCTTGGTTCACTCTTCTGTGAAAAGTTCGAGGTTTCTGCTCAAAAGTACTCTTATGGTATGTGGGGGACGTCCTGACGAGATAGAACAGCAAATGCTCTGCTTGCCATGCTCCCATCCCAGGACTAACCAGGCCTGTCCCTGCTTAGCTTCTGAGATGAGACAAGATCAGGTGCGTTCCGGTGTCATGGTTTTAGACTCTACTCAACATTTCTAATTGAGACAATTAAGGAACACAGGCTATTAACTCCAGTAGAGGCAAGGGGATATCTCCATAAGTTCAAGGCCAGTCAACACTATACAGTGAGACCCTGTCTCAAACAACAACTTCCCTGGGAACACTCAGGGCCAGAGGCCTGGGCGCAGTGATTGCAACAGGAGAAAGACACCTTCCCAAGCTGTGGCCCCTAACCTCAGCTGTTGAACTGACAGGGTTTAGAATGACCATGGAAACAACCCCCTGGGCTCTCTGTAAGGGATTACATGGATCAGGCTAATCGAGGTGGGAAAATCCAGTCTAAACGTGTAAGCATGGGTGGCGTCATCCCCTGGGCTGGAGTCCTGGCCATCAGTACTGAACCCTCTGCTTTCTGACTTCCGGTCACTATGACCATTTGCTTCAAGCTCATGGACTTTGACGTCCACCACGATCGATTTTTCAAACTCTGAGCCAAAATGAACCAAAATGAACCCTTCCATCCTGAACCTGCTTTTGTGAGGTTTGTTACAACCACAAGAAAAGTAATTGATAATATAAGCCAACAAAAAGTTCAAACCATTAGACACACATACACAAAATCCCAAGAGTTGTCACCTACAAGCCTCCCAAACCAGGGAGGTGAGAAATGATTTCAGATCTGAGAAAGAGAGTGAACCAACGTCTGAGAAAAGAGAGTGAACGGACACGAGAGAGAATCTGTATCAAAACTGTAAAAGGGTGTGTGACTTTAGGGGAAAAAAGGGTCAGGAAAAACACAAGAAAATTATAGTTTGTAAGTTAGGAGAGGTAACAATGAATATGAAATCAGTCTGCGAGTCTGTAGTGTTTGGGAGGAGGGTTAACGTTGGTTAATTTTAGACTTGAATATAGCTGTTAAAATATCCAGAACAACCACTGAAAACAGGCACAGAGTACATAGATTCTAATTAAGATAGAGAGTGGAGCAAAGGGGGAAACCATGTCAGAGTACAGAACAGAAAACGTCACAGCCAGATTCACAGGGCACATGTGACCACAATCCATCAATAACCCCTGCAAGAAATCTTTTTTCTAATGGTTTTTAAAAGTCAGAATCTCAATCAATATCTCAAGCAGGCCTTGAACTCAGAATCCTCCTGCCTCAGCTTCCCAGGGCTTGGATGATAGAATTGTGCTAATTTACCCTAACAAGATAAAGTCGTGCACAACCACACAAAGCAAACTCCCTCAGAGAGTCATTAACCAAAGAGTAGTGCTTTAAAATATAGTAAGAAGGCTGGCATTGAGAGGAGCAAGTGGCAAACCCAATGAGAAATTTTAACACATTTTCCTCTCTCTTTTCGGGAGCTTGTAGAAGTGTCAGGAATTGACCCTGGAGCTTCATGCTTGTGAGACATGAAAATTCCCCTGAGCCATGTTCTGGCTCACATCTCTCCCAATAACTAACAAATTCACCATACGGAACCAGGAAAAGATACAGTCCAGATGATTTGAGTACTGCAGAGAACCACCATGCCTTGTGTGGTGGTGCATGCCTTTAGTCCCAGCACTTGGGAGGCAGAGGCCAAAGTATATCAAGGCCAGCCTGATCTATATGGTGAGCTCTAGGTTTCCTAGAGAGACCCTGTCTCAAATACAAGCAAGCCAACAAAACCCAACCTAAAAGTCAACCTTATGTATTATCATGTAGATAAAACTAAATGCAATAATTAAAGAATGCATACTATTTCACAGGCTTATAGAATATTTAAGAAAAATTGATGAGATAAAATGTAAAGGATTCCACAAGAATAGTTCAGTACGCATGGCAAACTCTCTCAGAGAGTCAGTAACCAATCTACCTGTTTAAGAACAGAGGCAGCCGAGGCTAACCTAGGTGTGATGGTTTGTATAGGCTCGGCCCAGGGAGTGACACTATTAGAAGGTGTGGCTCTGCTGGAGTAGGTGTGTCTCTGTGGGTGTGGTCTTTAAGACCCTCATCCCAGCTGCCTGGAAGCCAGTATTCTGCTAGGAGCCTTCAGATGAATATGTAGAACTCTCAGCTCCTCCTGCCTGTCTGGATGCTGCCATGCTCCTGCCTTGATGATAATGGACTGAATCTCTGAACCTGTGAGCCAATTAAATGTTGTCCTTTATAAGACTTGCCTTGGTCATGGTGTCTTTTCACAGCAGTAAAACCCTAACTAAGACACTAGGTCTGCCTGCCTTTCTCCCCACCCCTCTCTTTTCTCCTTTCTCCTCCTTATTTTTTTCTTTGAGATAGGTTCTCACTATGTTCCTGGCCTGGGCACTGCCTGCCTCCTCTCCCAGGTGCTGAAACCAAAGGCTACACTGTATCAACATGCAGGCCACAGCTCTTGCTTATCTTGAACAAAGTGCAGATCCTCTCTCTGCAAGGAATGAAAGACTCTTAAGAATGATACAAGTTGATGAAGCCAAGGGACAGATCAGACCCTGGAATTAATGAAGCCCTTTCCAATATAGAGAGGACAAAGGGACAAGCTGAGTGAATGACGTCAGTGTCTACCCTTCACCCCCCCACACAAAGGTAGCATCGTGAGGTACTTCTCCAAATGCAAAGACTGAGGGGAGTCCGGAAGACGAGTGAGGAGTCAACAGAAGTTACAGAGAAGCAGAATCAGTCCCAGTGTTAAGAAGGATCTTCCACCAAGTGTCTGTGACAGTAAATCCTCACTGTCAACGTGACAGGATTTAGGATTACTATGGAAACAGACTTCTGGGTCTCTGAGATTATCCAGGAAGCTGTAACTAAGGAACGATGACCCATTCTGAACATGGTTGACTCGATCCCATGGGCTGGGGTCCTCAGGGTGAATTTGCAGAGGGCCACGGGCTGAACACCTGCGCTTCCTGACTTCAGACACAGTATGCTCAGCAACACCCACCTGCCAGATCTCTGCCACGGTGATGGGCCAGGTCCTTCACCATTTGTAAAACCAAAGGGACTCTTCCCTCTGGAATTCACCTCTGTCAGACATGTTGTCACAACAGGAAAGTAACCAATGTTCTCTCCAATGCCATTTCTGATCTTAGGTTCCTTTCGACCTCTGTGAGGGATATGGGTCTGTCTAGCATAACCTGGGAGTCCCAGACCACACACTAATCTTTGCAATTCCATCCCATCCCAGAGATTATTTGTAAAGGTTTGTTTATCTTTATGTGAGGTGTATGAGTGCTTGCTTGCATGGATGTATGCATGTCATGGGCATGCAGTGCTAAGCGAATCCAAAGGAGAGGTCTGGGTTTTTTTGGAACTGGAGCTACAGACTGCCGGGAGCCACTGTGAGGTGTTCAAAATCTAACCAGAGCTTTTTGCCAGCTTATCGGATGCTCTCAATGGCTATCATTCTCTAGCGCCATGAGAGATTCACTCATTCAAAATCTCCTAAAAGAACCCAGTACGGTCCTGGGTTCAGGATGCCCGAGTCCTTTTCTGCCCTGCCCTGGCCGTTTAATCACCCTAATGAGGACAGTTTGCCTTGTTAGGCCTGTCTGTGTGCATCAGACCACCTGTGTGTGTGTGTGCACATGGTGTGTATACCACCAGAGACAACCTTGGGTGTCATTTGTCAGATGTCTTCTACCTTTACCTCTCACTGGGCTGAACTTGCCCTAGTATGCCACACTAGCTCCTGGGGTCTGCCTATCTCTAAGTGCTAACTTTCTATTGCTGGGACTCTGGGAGCTACCGCTGTACCTGGCTTTTAACTCAGGCTCTAGGTATTCCAACAAGTGCATTAGCAACTAAAGACCTCCCCAGTTCCAACATGAGTGTTGTTGTTGGTTAGTCTGCTTTTCAGCCAGGCTCTTACTGTGTGTAGCCTTGGCCAGCCTGGGACTTACTACGTAGACTAGGCTAGCTTTGAACTCATAAAGATCTTCCTGCCTTTCAAGGGTTGGGATTAAAGGTGTGGGCCTGGCTGGGCATGAGGTATTTTTTTAAGTGTACCCTTTCCCCAGGACCTCCTGTTCTTCCAGCACACCAAGAGGACTGAAAATAGCACATACGATTTGTTTAAATGAAGCATCTTCTTCGAAGTGGCTTCCTCGAAGTAAGCAAGTAAGCAAGCTCACCTTGACCTTGGTAGCGGGTAGCTGTGTGGGGGTCCTGGCTCTGGGGGCTTCTCCTGCAGCTGGCCAGTCATGCTGCTCACATGCTGCTGGGCAGGTGGGAAGAAGAGACCTGGGTCTGAGGGAACAAGAGAAGGGAGGGTCACTCTCTCATCACTTATGCCCAGATCACCGACACCCGGCGGAGCTCACTGTTCCAAAGCACAGAGAGTTCCCGAAGCTTTGCTTGCCCCTCTTATGCACTGGGGGAAGCCAGTGGGCAGGTGCACGCTCGATAGACCTTCCCCGGCTGTCCAATGTGTCCGGAAGGACCCCCGAGGAAGAGGCTGCTAAGGTGACTTAGATGAGGTTCCCCCAAAATAGAGAGAGATTTGAAAGGGAGATGTGGTGCTACAGCATAGTACTTTCCCAACTCTAGGTGCAACTGTAGGTACTGGGACATAGTACTTCTCCAACTGCCTGTGCCAAGCTACAGGTACTGGGACATAGTACTTCTCCAACTGCCTGTGCCAAGCTACAGGTACTGGGACATAGTACTTCTCCAACTGCCTGTGCCTAGTTACAGGTACTGTGACATGATACTTCTCCAACTATATGTGCAACTATAGGTACTGTGACACAAACACAGTACTCTGACTGCCTGTACAGACAGCTACAGGTACTGTAACACAGTACTTCTCCAGCCATTTGTAACAAAGGTCTGGTTTGGTTTTCATCCTAATTTCTAAGCAATTGACAAATACTGTTTGGATTTCTAAGACAAATCAGCTGCTAGAGAAACTGAAAGACACCCAAAGTCAAAGCTTTTTCAACTGATTACTGCCCAGTGGATGTGATGGTTCCTAAGCGGCCATTCTCAGTTTTTTCTCAGCTTCCCTCATAGACTGCGACAGGGACACTAAAAGGTAAGGTTCCCATTCCTGGAGCACCACGGGGGAGCACCTCTGCACAGACACTTACACCCTCGGGCTTAACCTTCCTAGCTGGGGTCTTGGTTCAGAGGAGTTGAAGGGGCTAGAAACAAAAAGTGGCTTCAAAGTCACCCCCTGGACTAAAGAAAGTTAGTTTGAAGGGTCTCTCTCAGAAAGAGGAACCAAAACAGGGACTTTGGCAAAGTGGCTCCCACTGTGTGGAGCGAGGTCCCCTCACTCACTTGCCACAATCTCCCGGGAACTCCCAGTGCCACCTTCCCCTTCCCAATCTGGAGCAAGATGCCTCTTTGTACAAGAACAAAGAGACCCCGATTAACATGAAGGAAGAATATATCTCCCAAGGCCACAGTGCTTGCTCCAGGTAATACTATAAAAACGGCACCTCCGGCAGCTGTGTGTATGAGTGCGCATGGAGGCGCACGACTTGCTGTGGGAGTCTTCCTTGATGGCTCCCCGCTTTACTGACTGGACAGGGTTTTCAGATGAACTCGGAGCTCGCCATTAAGGGCCAGCTGTTACAGGGACCCGGTCTCTGTACTGGAATTACAAGCAGGTTGCCACGCCTCCCAGAGTTTATGCGAGTTCTGGGATTCAAACTGCTCCTCATGCTTGAGCGGCAAGCTCTTTAACCACTGAGCCACTGCCTCAGAAAGACAACTCGAGGGGAAAAACCAACAACCAACCAGGAGCTCTGGCTGCTCATGCAGACTCAATTCCCAGAACCCACATGGCGGCTCACAACCATTTGCAACTTAAGTCCCAAGAGGCTGGATACCCAGTTCTGGCTCCGTGAGTTCAAGTGTACACATACAGGTAGGAAAACACAAAATCATACATATGGTACACACAAATTTAAACACATCTTAAGAAAACTTAAAACCGGATTTATTTACAGTATTTGTCCATACATGCACGTAAGCGTGTGCATATGTTCACCAGGGATTGAGCACCACGGTGACTGTGTGGCAATCAGAGTCAACTTGCAGAACTTGTTCTCTCCTTCCACTATGTGGGGCTCAGGGAGCACCTATACACGACAAGCCATCTTAATTTAAATATATGTGTATGTATATATATCAGAAAATATTAATATATACATGTATATCTGAAAATATGTTAATATACATAATATATACTATATATACATTATATATAGGGAAACTCTTTGTTAATGACAGCCAGCTTTAAAATGATGATGATGATGATGATGATGATGATGATGATGCATCCCCACCACTTTCATGACAATTGAACAAAGGCGGCACTCCACGCCCTCCTCACCCATCTGAGCCGCGCAGAGGAAGTGCTCAGAGCTCTAGTGGCTTTAGAAGCAGCTAGCCCTGAAGAAAACTTCTCCTTCCAAAAGCTTGTTTTCTTTCTAATGCAAACACACGCCCTCCCCTATTCCCGCTTTTAACCTAAATTATCTTCAATTTTGGAGTTGGCTGGTCATGAAATTCTATGAAGTGGGTGCGATGTAAACATTCCTATGGCAACGGAAGTTTGCTGAAGCAACGCCTGTATTGTTCCAGAGATGTACGTCATTCGCCCTGAACATCAGTGAAGAGAGAGTTCTGGGGAGAGGTGTCTGTGTACAAAAAGGTAATACAACTACTGGC
>NW_022196909.1:61919915-61927837 GCF_008632895.1 Mastomys coucha | reverse complement strand
TGGGATCTCGTCACAGCCTTGCCCCAGGCTCCCCCATGGACCGTGAGTCCTTGGAAAGGTTTGTCTCCTGAGTAAGCCGTGAGCTCGGACCAGCAACTCAGCTGTCATCTCCTGTTCCTCAGGCTCGGGATGGCCCTCTAGTTCTCTAAAGACGAGCTCTTCACAGAGAGACATAACAGCCAGCTATAGACCGGGAAGACTTGATAAAATGCCTGCCACTTAAGCAAGAAGCCTTGAGTTTGATTCCTCAGAACCCATGAGAAAGGCAAGCACAGGGGCCCTGGGTCTGTGCTCAGTGCTGGGCCAACCTAGCAGCTGTGGCCTTCCAGCTCGAGAGGTCGTGTCTCAAAAGTTAGAGAGTGACAGAAGAAAGACACCGGAAGAAAGACACACTGGCATTGGTGCACGCACGCAAATTCATAAAACTTTTCAAGACCAGATAATTACAATCTATAACTGCCCTTTCTTTCTGCCTATAACTGCTGGAATTAAGGGAAGAATAACTAGCTCAATTCACCCAAGCATTCATTCACTGACCCATTTGTACTAAGCTGAGCAACCAACACAGGAGTCACGTGAGACCACTCTACCCTGACTTCTGGGAACCATGACCTCCTTCTGTGAGAAAATCAAGAGGAATCCTCATAGACTGCCCAGTCAGGGCTTTGGGCAGCTGCCCAAGGGCAGAGCTCAGTCACTGTGATTGGCTAACAGTCCCAGTGACTCATGGCTCCTTGATCTGTCTTCAGGGGTTCCCAGCTCCGGTACTGGATCCCAGAGTTGGATAGCTGTTACCTGGGAACTCCACCCAGGGCCCCTGGACACGACACTAGTCTTAACTCCAGATGCATCACTAACGATGAGGGATCCTGGCGGAGGAAGGGAGACAGCCATATCTGGTGGGCTTAATCCAGGGCAGGCATGGCCACAGGAAGTTTACCTTCAGAAGCAATGAAGAGGTGGCCCAATCACTAAGGCACTGCTGTGCTAGCAGGAGGAAGAAGCTAGATTCTCAGAACCCATTAGGGAAAATCAGGTGTGATGTAGGACATCCTTGTCATCACAGTGATGGGAAGGTGAGGGCAGGAGAGGGTTTGTGGTCAGGCAGTCTAACCAAACAGACAAGCCCCGGGATTGTGAGCTGCCCAGTCTCAAAGCAACAATAAAAAAGTACAACAGATAAGATCATACACACACACACACACACACACACACACACACACACACACACCACACTACAAAAATCCTACACACTCCTGGATCACTACGGAGGTCACTAGGAAACCAAGGCCTGGTGATTTGCCCAAGTCCACAAAACTGAATGGCTGAGTCCGGGCATGAGGCACCCAGCCCTTCCTCTGTCCACTGCCAGCCCTCCTCACGGGTTAGAAACTGGACTGGACTGCTTCCCATGTGACCATCAAAGAAACTCTGGAAGGAAGTGTGTCTTTCCAAGGACTCATGGCCAACAACAGGCTGTCAACAAAGCCAGATCTACTGTCCTACATATGCTTGTCTTCTGCCTGAGCCTCCGTTTCGCTTCTGCACAAAGAAGGTGACAAATGTTGGTTCACCACCACATGGCTGTTAGAATTAGGGAGGAATGAAGAGTGAAGGTAAAAAAGTTTTTTTTCTATTGCACTGATTGGTATGTTTGTGTGTGTAGAGTGTATCTGCATTGGTGTGTGTGTATGTGTGTGTGTCTGTCTGTCTGTCTGTGTGTCTGTGTATCTGTGTGTGTGTGTGTGTGTGTGTGTGTGCCTATGTATGATGGCGCTTCTGCAAAGGAGAAGACATCTTTTGGGAGTTGGCTTTCTCTTTCCACTGTGTGGGTCCTGGGTTGTCAGACCTGGAGGCACTATATTGCCTGCTCCAAGACTGAGCCTTGAGGGAACCACAGTATTATACAGAAATGAACCCTTTCAAATGGGCTCCTGGAAGCCCAAGTCAGAGAGGTTGCTCCCTTCAGCCAGATGGCAGCTGAAATGCAAGGAACAGGCAAGGGTGGGGGTCTGCCTCGGAAGGGAGGGACACAGGATATAGACTACTGGGCTTCCTGGACAGGGAGATGGACTAAATGAAGTGTGAAGAATTCTCTTCTTGCCACCCACAGTAAGCTAGAAATTGGCACAGATAGGAAAAGGGGGAAGGGGTGGGCTGGAAGAAGAAAAGAGAAAGAAGGGAAAAAAGGGGGGAAGAGGAGAAGGATGATGATGAGGAGAAGGAGGAAGAGGAAAAGGAAGAGGAAAAAGAGGGGTGAGAAAGAGAAGGAGGAGGAGAAGGAAGATGAGAAGATAAGGAGGGGGAGGAAGATGAGAAGAATGAGGAGGAGGAGAAAAAGGAGGGGGAGGATGAGGAAGAGAGGGAGGATGGGGAAGAGGAGGAGGAGGAAGAAGCAGCAGCAGCCATGGGCAGGGGCCAGGGACTATGTAAGCACTGATTCAAAGCTGTCAGTCCTTAACTGCAGATGCAGCGTGTCCAGGTAGTTCATGCTCAAGCCACTATGACTTTCCCTGCCATATGCCTTTGTTGTGATGTTATATCCATACCCAAGACACCAGTCATCAAACTCCCCACTGTGGAGATGGTGGAAGGAGATGACACTTTTTTCCATCCATCTATCCATCCTTCCTTCCTTCTTCCCTTCCCTCCTTCCTTCCTTCATCTATCCATCCATCCATCCATCCATCCACCCATCATCTATCTATCTATCTATCTATCTATCTATCTATCTATCTATCTATCTATCTATCTAATCTATCTATCCATCCATCCATCCATCCACCCATCCATCCATCCATCCCACCCACCCACCCATCTACCTACCTATCTATCTATCTATCTATCTATCTATCTATCTATCTATCTACCTACCTACCTAATGTGCCTGTATTTATGGGAGTTTCAGGGTCAGAGGACAATTTGCAGGAAGAAATTGGTTCTCTTTCACCAGGTGGGCCCAAGGATGGGACTCAGGGGATCAGACTTGGTGGCAAGTGCCTTCATCCATTGAGCCATCTTGCCAATCCCAAGATAGAATTTTCAAGAGGGGACCAAAAGCGCATGAAATATGGAGAAGTCCAAGATGTTCTCCAAGTAGCTCTTCCTTTCTCTGGATGCTTCACTCCTCCCTACAGAGGCTGAGAAAAGGATGCTGTTCATGCACTGGACATGAGAACTACACCTCAAGGCCATCATGAGATATGGGCAGGTCCCTTTATCTGGCCAGGTGTTTGAAGAATGTGGCCAACATTGAGAGCAAACACTTAAGGAAGAGGGTCTTCTTATGTCTTTGTCACATAAGCCCACTGACCCAATTTCAATGTCTGGGACAATCAAGGGAGGAGAGAACTGACTCCCAAAAGTTGTTGTCCTCTGACCCCCACACCGGTGCCATGACATACTCCACATACACAGTTGCTACGATGTGTTCCTGAAGCACATGGAAGTACCTCGAGCAAAAGTCTCTAACTTAACCAGGCATGGTGGTGCATACCTTTAATCCTAGCGCTGGAGAAACAGAGGCAGGTGGATCTCTGTGAGTTTGCACCCAGCCTGGGCTACAGAGTAAGTTCCAGGCCAGGGCTATAGAGATACCTGTCTCAAAAAATAACAAACAAACAAACAAATAAACAAACAGTGCCTCAAACGGCTCTAGCTATCCTGGGCAGCAGCAGAATGTCAAAATTCACTTATTTTTCCATCCTTCCTTCCTCTCCTCTTCCTCCTCTTCTTCGTAACAAGAAAGTTCAAAGGTAGTTGGGACAGCCCTGGGGAAGGCAGGCCTCTAGAGGCATTTTGTAGAAACTGGTTGCAGGGACTTGGACTGGGGGACCCTCCCCCCACCACTGGGTGGTTCTTAATCTGGTTCTCTCAGAACGAGCCAAGAGTGATCCTCACCAAGTGGGTGTAGGAAGATGGGAGAATTCTAGTCCCAGGCAAATAACCAGAAAGAACTGAAGGGCAAGTGTGTTCTTAAGTCACCGTCAGGCACAACAGCCAAAGGAGGAGACATGAGTCAACTGTGTCGAGTGAAGAATAAACGGACTAGGGCGCTTGTGCATATGGAGGAATATTATTTACTCATAAAAAGGAATTGAGTCCCAAAAAATGCTAACACATGGCAAACCTTGAGTATATCATATCAAGAAAATAAATCAAATACAAGAAACACCAAGAACAAGTAAGCCCAGAGCAACAGCTCTGTGTCATCCAAGGCTGGGGGCAGGATGAGAGTGACTGTTTTTTTTTAATCTGGTATGGAGTTTCCTGGGCGGCGGGGGGTTTGGGGGGAGATGACAGTGCTGGACTGTACTGAGGTAAGGGTGTACAACATGCAAACATACTGGGTCTCATGGAGGCCAGGCTGGCCCCTAACTCACTACACAGCCAAGGATAAACTTGAAATTCTGATTATTCTCTCAGTGTCCACTGGATGCTGGAAGTACAGATGTGTTCCATCATACCTGGTTTATGTGGAGCTGAGATGAGACCCAGGGCCTTGCACATGCTAGGCAAGCACTCTACCAACTGAGCCACACCCTCAACCCCTGCCTTGTACTCTTTAATATGGCCAATGGTGAATTCAATGTTACATAAAGTTCAGAAAACGGCATGAGGCATCTGGGCTCAGCATCTCAAGAGTCTGGATGGTTAGCTCTGTGGGGCCCAGGGGTCCCTCCCAGGGGTCCCTAGGATTCCTGAAAAGCATGCTGAGCAACCATGGAATGACTGGTTTTCAGGCACTGCTTAGGAGGTGTAAATGATTGCATTTCTTTAGATTAGCCAGGAACTATGGCTGCATTTATTAGGTGCTGACTGTATGCCAGACACTGGGCGTGATGTTCTCAAAGACCCCAACTCAGCGTCACACTGAAGCGCAGGATGGCCTCTGCTCTGTTTTGCAGATGAGGAGCCTCGGGCTCAGAGAGGCCATGTTAACAAGAAATATGGTTGACGTCACAGAACATAATCCCTACTGCCTGCCACTGTGTGGTTCAACAGGCTCTTCCAGGTGGCAGAGATGACACTTCTGAGGTGTCTTAGCTCCACACCCCTAATCTGAAGTATGTCAAAATCTGGATCACCACAGAGAGAAAAGTCTACACTACCAGCCAGTACGGCAGCTCACAGCTGTACTCTCGGCACTGAGGAGGCTCCTCGTGAGTTTATGACCATTCTGGCTACAGAGTAAGATCTTCTCTGAAAAAAAAAAAAAAAAAAAACCAAAACAAGCAAGGGAGGAAGAGAGTTCTACACTGTAACATTATTTCATGAACATAATCTTTAAAAACAATGTGGAATTATAGGCCAGCGAGGTGGCTCAGCAGGTGCTGGCCACACAAGTCTTATGGGTGAGTGCAATTGCCAGAGGCCCTGACAGAAGGGAAAACCAACTCCTCAGAGCTGTCCTCTAACCTCCACAGTGGCCTGTGTGCACACAGACACACATGCACAATACTAATCAATTAAAAAAAAAAAAACAGTCTTAAAACATGATCCAAAGAAACCTTTAAGTTGTATGTATAACACACATAAGAAACAACTGAGTATTTATGTGTATACTTGGGTCCCTAAGAAATTCCATGAATACAGGTAGATACTTCAAAATCTGGAGTCAGAAATACTTTAGGCCCCAGACACTTCAGATGAGGCCTATTCAACCCAGATGTGAACAAGCTCCTTACATGAAAAAACTCAGCCCGTCTTACTCAAAGTATGGTCCTCAGATGGGAGTTTCAGGGTTCCAAGGGGCTCAGCCCTCACCCCTGAGCTGGAGTCAGATCCGCAGTCTTCCCATGATTCCTTGCTGTGCTAGGATGTGAGGACCAATGGCTTCCCCGGAGATCACAACTGGTTATTTCAATTAAAAATCACTAAAACCAGAGCTGGAGAGATGGCTCGGTGGTTAGGTGTGTGTACTGCTCTTGTAGAGGACCCAAGTTAGGTTCCCAATATCCATGTTGGAAGCTCACAACCACCAGGAGCTCCCAGTCCCAGGGGATCTCATGGCCCCTTCCTCTGGGCACCTGCCTTCACATGCACGTGCACGCGCGTGCACGCTCACACACACACTCACACACTCATGCTCGCACAATATGCACGTGCGCGCACACACACGCACTCACACACGCACACACACACACATATAATTAAAAGTAAGACGAAGCTGAAGTCCGCCTGCAGCCGTGGTGTAAGGAAAGGAGGAGGCTCCAGATTACAACCTGAAGAAGGAGCAGAAAGCCGCCAAGGCCAAGTGGCCTCCCATCAATGGAAATATGGGCACTGGAATCAGATGGCTGACGCCCAGTTACCATGGGAAGTGACCCTGGAGGAAGCATTGAGCAGTGTTGTGCCAGGCCCTGTTTGGTTGCATGAAGGGTACTGGGACTATGGAACATAGTTAAACAGTAGATGTAGAAACCTAAGTTGGGGGGAAGAATTTTCAGCACCTTCAGGGAACAGAAATCAAGGCCCTAACCGGGATACGGTGGGCAAGTCAAGCCTGTGACAAGGAGAAGCCAGAATTTTTTTTTTTTTAAAAAAAGACTGTTATGAAGAATTAATATTTTTTCCTTTTGAGAAGATTCAGTGATTCATTTTCTATAGTATCTTTGCTAAATAGAAATTTACAGAACAGAGAATTTTAAAGTGCGACTTTTCAGATGTGGAAAACTAGGCCATAGCCTTGGCGTATGAAATCCTAGATAAAGAATACTTTGATTTTTTTTTTTTTGAGGAAAAAATCCCATAATATTTAAAAAAAAAAAAACACTGAAGATCTCAGTATGTTAGTTGTTTCCGCCATTAAAGATGCTCTGCAGCTGTAGGAATGGCAGGGGCAATACCTGGAGACCTTTGTGATGTCTGCTAACATCTATGGTTACGGGATATGGCCAGGGTGATTGTTAAGCACTAGAAATGCCCAGATCAACCCCACAACAACAAATTAACTTGCTTAAAATGTCAACAGAGCTGCGTGTCAGACACTCACCCTGGAAGAATCAAGAAAATGCCAGCAAAAACCAGAAACAGGAGGTGGGGACTAAAATACTTCCCCTCCTTCCCCCCACATTCCAAAACCTGAAGCAAATTATTTTTAAATGACTTATTTTTATTATTTTATATGTGTGTTTGTTTGTGTGATGAAATGTTTCATGTGTGTAATTGTCTGTGGAGGCCAGAGAGGAGGTGAGATCTCCCATGAGCCACCATGTGGGTGCTGCAAACTGAACTCAAGTCCTCTGCAAGAGCAGTTGGTGACGCCAGGCAGTGGTGGTGCCTGCCTTTCACACCAGCACTTGGGAGGCAGAGGCAGGCAGATCTCTGAGTTCGAGGCCAGCCTGGTCTACAGAGCGAGCTCCAGGACAGCCTGGGCTACACAGAGAAACCCTGTCTCGAAAAAGAAAAAGACTCTTTGGGAAATGAAGAAAATAAAGCAGTATTTGCTCTTGACTGCTGAGCCATCTTGCCAGCCCCATATTGTCACTCTCCCCATGGCTGTCTGAGAGGAGCCATACATGTGGGAACACCCCATTATCCTTCTTCCGAGGGTAGCTGGGTAGCAAAAGGCTTGGTTCTCTCAAATGGGCTGCCTGCATCTGTGCCTGAAGAGATAGCTGGAGACTATTCAGAAACAGTGAGGGAGCAGTACTTACTACCACCAGTTACTGAGATTTGGGGGAGGGTACACGGAGCCCCAGCACCAGTGTAAAAGCTGGGGGAGGGGTGCACTGCTGGAGGGAGGGTACTCGGTGGATGTAGGACTGGCAGACCAGTCCACCCAGTCATACGGGCAAGCACCAGGCCAGTGAGAGACCACGACTGAAAAACAAGGAGAGTGACTGCATCGTGACAGTAGGGGCTGACCTCTGGTTTCCACTCATGCACACACACACACACACAGAAAGAGAGAGAGAGAG
>NW_022196909.1:61862146-61919767 GCF_008632895.1 Mastomys coucha | reverse complement strand
GACAGACAGACAGACAGACAGACAGACAGACACACACACACACACACACACACACACACACAGAAACAACCCAGTCTCCCACCCCTACAGTGGAATGATGGCCAAAGCAGAGGATGGTGATGACTTCTGATCCAGGTCAGGGAAGTCAGGGAACCTGAATGTTCTGGGGACATTCTGGAATCGACATGGAACTTACCCTAGCCTTAAGCATGTGGTTCTCTATCCTTTGCACATGGATGGGGCTCCCCAAATTCACTCTTCAATGCACCCCCAGTCTTGGTGTCCGTTGTAGTGTGTGGAAGAAGTGTAGAATGACAGTTCTCCTGCACATGGCTGGTGGGGACAGGCGTGGGTGCCACTAGTACTCTCAACTAAGTGTCTGTCCAAATACTTTTCTTGCCTTTCAACCAGGCTCACCAGACCTCTGGGGATGCAGGCCTCTCTTGTCTCCCCACACCTTGCAGTATGGACCCTGGGCAGTGTCAGCTTCTGTCCTGATTGGCAAGCAGGCACCACAGGCTTTGCTGAAGAAGAAAGATGCTGAGGGAGAGCACTGGTAGGCAGGAGAGGAGGCAGGGGAAGCATCCACCTAGCCTCCCTCCACTGGACACAGGGGCTGGGCCCCCAACTCAGGCCTTGCAGACTACCCAGGGCTCAGCCCCTCTCTGGTGCTTCTCAGGGTACATCTTCCAGATCTCAACTCTGAGTCATCTGGAGCAGAGGAGACCTTGTAAAAATAACTGCAGAATGAGGCTCCTCTATTCACACAGTCACACGATTCATGATACAAAGAACAAAGAGGCAGGGCAGGAAGCAGAGGAGGGAAGACTGTTCCCATCAGGTGTCTTCAAGTGACAGGCAGACAGCTCACTCCTGAGCATGCTGCTCAATCTCTGTTTCCTCTCTCCCCCCTCCCTCCTTCCCTTTCCTCCAATTCTTCTCTCTTCTAGCTCCCGTATTATGTTCTTCCCACTCCTTCCCTTGTTCTTTCTCTCTTTTACTCTCCCCCACCCCATTTGGTCCCCTCCTCTCCTCTTTGCAACCTTTCCCTCCTCCATCCTTTCTTTTCTGCTTATCCACTCCCCACCCCACCCCCGCCCCCGCCCTCCTCAATCCTCCCACTGCTCTTGGTGTGATAAAGGCAGGAGAGCCCACCCTGCACCTTCCCATTGTCTTCCTGTCCCTGGCTACCCCTGTTGGGGCACATGGGGCTCACGTTTGTCCTCTCCTGGGCTATCTGTCCCGGGGTGGAACTTCTGAAGACTCACAAGCCTCCACTGAGCACTGGGTGAGATCCCTGCCTCTGTGACCACGTGCTGGAAGCCAGCAGAGTTGGCTAGGTCCCCAGTGGCATCTGCCAAGGCCTCTGAAGAACCTGAGAATGCTCAGGGCTTACTGGGCTCTGCTTCTCTGGACTATCTCTACTATCTCTGAGATAGGAGAGAATGCAGAAGAGGCAAAGGGAAAGGGTGAGGCTGGAGTAAGAGGGGAGGAATGAAAAGCTCCGGGGGTAAGGAGCATAAAGCATAAAGCTTTGATTCAGCACTCATTAAACACAGCCCTTCCTGGGGCACCACTATCGCAGCAGGCCTGACCTCTGACGCTAATTAAATATTAACTAAAAACTACTTTTAGACAAGCACATGCACATAATAGGAAATTAAAATGTTGACCAGGGCAGGGCAAATACAAATTACAATTAAAGTCAGAACTGCAGCTCTGGCCGAAGGAATGCTGAGACTATGGGACGTCTGGAAAAGCCTTTACTGAGCATCTTTGTAAACATCTTCAGGCAGTATGTTTTCTTGTAGGTGTGCTCAATGCTTCTGACATCATGATGTCACTCTGTCACCCAGAG
This sequence comes from Mastomys coucha, assembly GCF_008632895.1. Lineage (NCBI taxonomy): Eukaryota > Metazoa > Chordata > Mammalia > Rodentia > Muridae > Mastomys > Mastomys coucha. The sequence goes on along the minus strand of NW_022196909.1, from coordinate 61,917,909 downwards.
TTCATGTGGGAGAACTGTGCAATTAAGTTACCAGAAAGTTCTCAAAATAAGTTCCCATGGTTTAATGATTTAGTCCCAGCAGTGGGTCTCTGTGAGCTTAAGGCTGGATTCTTTTACATAGTGAGTTCCAGGACAGTCAGGGCTGTGGAAACCGACTCTGTCTCAAAACAAAACCAACCGACAAATGAAGCCCTCTCCAATGAAAAAATTTTAATTTTATTTATTATGTGTGTGTGTATACTAGAGCGTGTGTGTGTATGCACGCATGTGTGTGTATACGTGCATGTGTGTGCATGTGTGTATGTGTATGCATGCGTGTGTGTGTACTAGAGTGTGTGTGTGCATGTGTGTGCATGTCTGTGCACACGCGTGTGTGCGTGTACGTGTGTGCATGTGTGTATGTGTTTGTGTGTGTGTGTGTGTGTGTGTGCTGGAGTATGTGTGTACTTAGGTGCTCTCTTTAGACATGTGTGCCACAGTTGATGTTGGACGTCAGAGGACAGCCGGGATCCGTTCTTTCCCAGGTGTGGGCCGTTAGAGAGAGTCTGGTTTGGTGGCAAACACCTTTACCTATTGAGCTATCTTGTTAGCCTTGGAAATGCCATTTTAACAGATAAAAATGAAATAATACAACATATTTTTCTATGATATCATGGGAGAAACTGATTTCAGGGTGCCGCTTGGATACCAGAATTAAGTCCCTGATGTGTTTCATGTAACCTGCACAGAATTCTGCGTCTACTTAAGGCATCTCCAGATGACTTACAATACCCAGTCAAGTGCCAACACCCAGTAAAGCACTGTTGGCTGCATCTTTTAGGGAAGGATGTCAAAGCTAAAATTAGCATGTATTTTAAAAAGACGAACTTATCACAGATGATTTTGATCCATGCTTGGTTTAATTTAGGGCCATAGGGCCTACAGAGACAGGGGGCTATATAATAAAATCATAATATTATGATAATTAAGATACATAGTATATAGTAGGGTAGTTATAGACATTTGGGGGGAGAGTCATGAAAAGAGGGTCTGGTTCCTCTGTGAAAATGTGACAACAAACAAAGACCCACAAAAGATGGGGATGGAGAGCCTGGAGAAAGGTATGGGGGAGGGAGCCAGGAGGATGGTGTGGCTGGATCACGGGAGAGAGAGAGGATGGAGGATGGAGTGGCTGGATCAGGGGAGAGAGGATGGAGGATGGAGTGGCTGGATCAGGGGAGGGAGCCAGGAGGATGGTGTGGCTGGATCAGGGGAGGGAGCCAGGAGGATGGTGTGGCTGGATCAGTGACAGCAGGGGAGAGGAGTAAGAAGTGACTGGAGAGACACTTGGAGGGCTGTTTCAAAAGGGGATGAGATATTAGAGGGTAGTGAGGTGGCTAGGTAGGTAAAGCCGCCAAACCTGGAATCTGAGTTTGATCTCAGGACTTTTGTCCAGACAGTGGAAGGAGAGATCCAGTTTCCAGATGTATTCTCTGAGTTTCATGACACATATCCCAGGGAAGAGCGCATGCATGTGCACACACGCACATAGAGTGGGGGGTGGAGGTGGAAAGAGAGGCCTTGATGAAGAGGCCACTTGAGTCAGTCTGAGAGAGGATTCTCGTCAGTGGACACAGCTGATGTAGTGGCTCTGAGCATGGCGGATGCTCAGTGAGTAGGGTTGGGCAGAGCAACAGTGCTATAGAGTAGTGGTATAAGGTAGTGGTTCTTCATCTGGAGTAATTTTAACCTTTGCAAGACATCTGGCCATGTCTAAAGACATTTTAAAAAAAAACACTTAAAAAATTTTAATTATGTGTACCTGTATGTAAGTATATGCGTATCCATATGAGTGTAGGTGCCTGAAGGGCCCCAAAGAGCTGTCAGTTCCCCGGGAGCTGGAGTGACGGCCAGTTATGAGATTCAATGTGATGGTGGAAACCAAACCTGGGTCCTTTGGAGCACAAAGAGCATCAAGCATAGTTCTTAACCATTCCGCCATTTGCCATTTTCCAGCTCTGGAGATGCACGTACACGCATGCGCATATGTACATGTGTGTGTGTGTGTGTGTGTGTGTGTGCGTGTGTTTGTGCCTCAAATGGGGAACTCTGGTTAGCAGCAGATATTGAACAGGTCAGCCCTTTTCAACCGAATTACCAGGTCCATGACAACAACAGAGCCAAGGCCAAGGAACCCGATGCCGGGTCTTGAAGGCTGAGATAATTCATAGTGTGAGGGTGGGGTGGGGATAAGGAAGACAGGTCCTGGCCTCTCAGGACATAGCCCCAGCAACACCTAAGAAGCTGTGGGACGATCTCTCTAACTAGACAGGAAAACCCTGTCTAGGGACATCAGGTGCCAGGCGGTCATGGAGGCTGTTTTTTCAAGCAGACAGAGCCAGTAAAGAGGTCTGAGAATTGGGCAACACCACGGGTCTGCCTGAGGTGAAGACCAGTGTATAGAAAGCTCAGGCCTCAAGAATGAAGCCGACAGGGCAGAGGAAACTGCTCAGTCTGTAAGATGCTGCCTTGCAACAAGAAACATGAGTTGGCCCTGAACCTGTGTGAGGAGGGAAAAAAAAAAGGAAACAAACAAGCCAAGCAGCCAGTGCATGCCTAGTGGGAGACAAAGACAGGCAGGGCTTTAAGTTAGTCCATAGCCTACTTGGTAAGATCAAGGCCAATGAGTGACCTATTCTCAAAGACACGGTGGATAGCTCTCAGGAATGACAGTGTAAGGGTGTTCTCTGGCCTACACACACACACACACACACACACACACAAGCAACCTTGAACAAAAACGAACACACCCACAATCAGACCATCAGAGGAAAACAGCAGAAGCTGAAGAGGCACCACCTCACCTGGAGTATGCAAATGAGGGACAAAGAACCAGGAGTATGCAAATGAGGCACCAAGAACCTGAGTATGCAAATGAGGGACCAAGAACCTGGAGTATGTACATGAGAAACCAAAAATCTAGAGTATCCAAATGAGGGACCAAGAACCTGGAATATGCAAATGAGGCACCACCTCACCTGGAGTATGCAAATGAGGGACCAACAACCTGGAGTATGCAAATGAGGAACCAAGAACCTGGAGTATGTGAGGAAACAAGTATGCAAATGAGGAATAGGATCTTGGAGTATGCAAATGAGGATCCAAGAACCTGGAATGTGTAAGTAAGGAACCAAGAAAAGCCTAAGGCAATAAAATTCAGGTTTATTATAACTGTAGATTTGGTTATCACTACAGAACTGGGTATCTTCTGCTCTGCTGAGTGGCCAGGGGATCTACAGTCAATCAACAGAGACAGCCATGTAGCCAGTTAAGCCAGGTCAAGGAAAGGTCCCCATAGACATGGAAACGACTTCTACTGTGTCACTCCTCCTTAGCCTATCATTATTTCTCATTTATTTGAGGCAGTGTCTCATATAGCCCAGGTTTGCTTCAACTTGATAAGTAACCGAGGATGACCTTGAATGTCTGATCTTCCTGCCTCCACCTCAGGAGTGCCGAGATTAGAGGTGAACATGACCACACCCAGTTTAAGTGGTACTGGGGAACCTTTGGCTTCCTGCAAGCTCGGCAAGTCACTTTCTCAACTGAACTACATCTCAGCTCCTGTGTACCCAGAGCGAGCCTGGTGCCATCGACGGTCAGAAGAGAGCATGAGGCCCTTGAAATTGGAGTTACAGACTCCTGTCCTCATCCTGCTTTTAGATCTTTGTTATTAACTGGAGAGGGTTTCCCACCCCCAGAGCCAGAGACGAGATCTCCTAAGACGAGTGGAGCAGATCCCCTGATCTGGTCACAGGCCAGCTCCCCCATTGTGAACAGGTACAGGCCATGGCTGCTGCCCAAGTAGCTTTGCTAATTTGAGGGAAGGTGCACAGTATCTAAGTCAGGGTCAGGGTTACTACTGTTGAAACACTATGACCAAAAAAAAAAAAAAGTTTCTTTGGCCATCACATCCTGAACTACACAGCCTGTCGAGGAAAGCCAAGGAAGGAACTCAAACAGGGCGGGAACTTGGAGGCAGGAGGCAATGCGGAGGCCATGAAGGGCGCTGCTTACTGGCTTGTTCCTGTGGTTCTCTCAGCTTGCTTTCTCTTTCTTTTCCTTTTCCTTCTAATTCTCCTTCTCCTCTTCCTTCTCCCTCCCTCTCACCTTCCTCTCTCCTTTATCTTTTTTGTTTTTGAGGCAGGGATGCGCTGTGTAGCCCTGTCTGTCTGTCTCGGAACTTGCTCTGTAGACCAAGTTGGCTTCGAACTCAGAGACCTGCCTGCTTCTGCTCCCGTTGCTGGGATTTGGGTGTGCGCTGTCGCTGCCACACCTAAGTTGCTCTCTTATAGAACCCAGGATCATCAACCAAGAGCGGTGCCACTCATGGTAGGCCCAGCCCTCCCCAATCAACCACTTATTAAGAAAATGCTCCCAGGTCTACCTACATAGGGATCAGATAGAGGCATTTTCTGCCTGAGGCTCCCTCCTCTCAGATGACCTCAGTTTGTGTCAAGTTGACATAAAATTAGCAAGGACGGTGGGGAGGGGCAGCTACCTCGCAGTGACTGCTTTGACAGAATTTCTGAAGTGGTTCTCAGGGCCATGCTTGTTTCACCTTTGGAGTCAACCCCCTCCTCGACAGTTCAAAAGATGGGCCATTCTCCCCCACCTAGAAAACTTGCTTGTTGCAAATAGATTCAAACTAAAAGAAAGCAACCTCCCTCACAATCCTGTCCCCGGGGAAGAAATTTCCTTCTTCGTTCCCCTTGACTTACAGTGTGCGACCTCGACTCAGAGATCTGCCAGTCTCTCCCTTCCTAGTGCTGGGATTAAAGACAAGGTTTCAAAGCCCAGGCTAGCCTCAAGCCCGCTGTATAGCTGAAGAAGACAGGCTTGAACCTCTGCTCGTCCTGCCTCTTTCTCCTGAGTGCAAAGATCACAGCTGTGCACTACCAAATCTGGTTTGTTTGTTTGTTTGTTTTTGGTAGGTTTTTGAGATAGGGTCTCACTATGTAGCCTGGAACTTAGTATGAATCCAGATTGGTCTCAAACACATGGTGATTCTCCTGCCTGGGCTGCAGGTATAAGCTACTATGCCTAGCATCCTAATATAATTCGGATGTTACATCTGCCCTGTCTTATTTGGCTTTAACTAGCAACTTGACTCAACCTAGAATTCACCTGAGAGTCTCCACCGAGAGACTGTTGCAATCAGATTGGACTGAGGGGATGTCTATGGTAGATTGTCAGCTAATGGAGAAGGGCCAGCCACTGGGTGACATAGGCAGGCAGCTTTGGACCATGTAAGAAAGCTAGGCAGGCACCGGCCAGCTAGCAAGAAGTGTCACCCAAAGCTCCCATGGGACTTCTTTGGCTGTGGAGTTGAGTTTGGGGCCAGAGTCTATTCTGTATGGAATAGCAAGCAGGCCTGCCTACAAGTTCCTGCCTCAACTTCCCTCAGTGATGACCTGTGACCTGAAAGTATAAGCTAAATAAATCCCTCTTCCCCTACGTGCTTTGGTCATGGTATTTTCAACAGTGGCTGAAAGTCTGACAAGCTTTTTCTTCAGTGTGAGTCATATACCTTAACAGATCAGTAGATAAGCCTGGAGTGGGGCCAACATCTTAGTCGCAGCAGAGCTCTGCGACTTTGAGACCAGCCGGGTCTTCAGAGCAAATTCCAGGCAGCCAGGACTACATGGTAAGACCTTGTCTAAAATACATAAATAATACACACATACACACATCCATCCATATATCCTTATATACATACATACATACATACATACATACACACATATATGCATATACATATAGAAATACACACAAATACATATGTATGCACACACATATATACATACATAAACATATACATGTACGTCCACATAGCCACATACATACATATATGCACAATACATACACACATACATATACACGTGTATCTACATATCCATATACATACATAAAGAAGAAACGCATACATGCATATGCACACATACATACATGTATCTATACCTACACAATGCATACATACACACACACACATGCCTACCAAATGCATACCTACATATATACCTACATACATACCTATATACGTACATACATACGTGGCAGAAGGTGGAGAGTAGAAAGCAGCTGGATTACTAGTATAGACATCTTACCAAACATGGACTCAAGAGATGCTGTCGTGAAAGACAGCAAGGATCTTTCTCAGAAAGGCAATGAAATGGAGGTGCTATAAATACTGAGGTATCGGCGTGGGGCTGTGGGGTGTGAGTGAGCCACATTGTCATCTATCATAACAGGAAGCCAGCTGATCATTTCTGAGCTCTGAGGAAAATGAAAGCGTATTATCGAGGATGTGGATGTGAATGACAGAAGGGGTAATCGGGAGTTAGAAGCAATTGCCTCGACGGAGCGGACTGGATTGCAAAGATAGGAATGTACGGTGAACTCCTGACCCCTGTATTCCAAAAGACACATTTCCAAAGAGAAGGAGGCAGTCAAATCCTACAAAAAGCACCCAAAGGGTTTTAAATGAAACAGGCTCAATGAATGGGCCAAGCAATGAGCAACACACAGGGTGGCACCCACAGACTTAGCAGCAGAAAGCCCTTAATAACCACAGGCCTGAAAGGCCAGACTGAAGAGCCAGAGGCAGGGATGGAGATGGCCACTCACTGCCTGAGGTGGGGTGAAGCGCAGAGACATCACAGAGTCTGCGCTCCTGCTGAGCCCTCTTTCAGGTCCTCTAGCTGGTACTCATGCCCCTACTGGCCAGACCCAGCTGTTCCCGAGGTGCAGAGGCTAGATGGTGCAAGGTACCCCTACCCCTCCCTACTTAGGCCTTCACTAATCTGTGAATGGTGGAAGAAGATTCAGGAGCACTTCGCACTCTCAGGACCTAGTGAGACTATGGCCCACCTAAGACTAGACTGAATGGACACACATCCGACCCAGGGTGGTACTACTGCGGCAGTACTGAAGGGCTCTAAAAGAGCTAATAAAAGAGATGTGAGCCTCCCTCAGTCACCACCATTTCCTATCCCTCCTTCAGACTGGGTCTCACATAGCACAGGCTAGCCTTGAGCTACCCATCCTCCTGCCTCTATCTACCCAGTGCCAAAGTTATGGGCATGCCTCATCACAATCACAATGGCTATTCCCCAACTTTCATCAGTAAATATAGACAGTGGCGGCCACAGGTCCACCCTGTCTTCTGAGAAGACGGAGCAAGAATCTCATCCCTTTGACAATGGGGGAGGCGAGGCAGACCCCAGTAGAGAAACAGCCAATGTGCAATCAAACCTCCCAAGCTCAAGGCCGGAAAAACCTCCCGAAGATGCCAGTCACACTCGGTCCCCTAAGGCAGAATAGAATTAGGCAGTCTGTAGGGCGCTTTGGGAGGTGGGGAGAGGCTGCGTTGCCGAGATAAGGCAGCACAGTGGAGCACTCTCTGGGACAGGATGTTGTCAAGGTGTTCTGATGACATGACATGTCTGAGGCAGGGTGGTCTTGCAACTCGGAGAGAAGGCAAGGCTAAGGTAGGAGCTTAGTGTCTGCAGGGAGGGAGGGGAAGAAGTGAATGACGGGGCTGGGGCAGCCCTAACTCATGTTTGAGATCCAGCTGCCAGGTCATATCCGATGTGGGGTCTTCCCTGCCACAGTCTGCCTTTCCACTGTGCTGGGACGATGAGGTACCACTTAGCAGAGTTCATGAGGTTTCTCTGCTGAGCCCTCTGTACGGAAGAGAGTGACTTACTCAGCCCAAGACTGGACCCATAGTTAGTACTTAAACGTGTTCTTGTCAATGTTTACTACAGAACTATTCACAGCAGCTAAATTTCAGAAATATGCTAGGTGCCGACCCATGGAGGAGTGAATAAAGAAAATGTTGTGTACTGGGCTGGAGAGGTGGCTCAGCGGCTAAGAGCTGTGCACCTCTTGCCAGCAACCTGAGTTCTGTGCCTCGCCACTGTTGTGAATCCAGCTGCAGCCTGGTGCCCTCTTCTGGCCTCTGTGAGCAACTCCACTCACATGCACATACCCTAACAGAGACATACAGAAATCTCAAAAAAAAAAAAAAAAAAAAAAAAAAAAAAAAAAAAAAAAAAAAAAAGAAACCATGGTGTATATATAAACAATGAAACAGTTCAGCCATATATAAAAGAATAAAGTTGTATCATTTGCAGGAAAAAGGACAACTGGAGACAATCTCAGACAGCAAATTCCACCAGTCCCGGAAAGAGAAAACACGGGATGTTTTCTCTCATTGTGGCTCCTAGCAGATGGATATATAAAGTCATGGGCATATACATGACATATCATGAAAACAGAAGCAAGTGTCTTGACAGACAAATGGATTCTGGGGCATAGAGAGAGAGAGAGAGGATAGAGGGGTTGGGGAAAACATGGCGAAAATATAATTCATACTCTGATGAAAATGAGCTTGTGACACGGAACCACGCACAACGAATACATACAATGAGAATTTCAGAAGTAATATTACACTGGACGGATGGAAGGGGCCACAGAGGCCTGTGTGCCAGGGCGGGAGCAAAGCAGACATACTGAACAAAACCACAGAGTTAGCGGGACCTGCGGGCTGGATGCCTCCCAGAGCAAGCTGCTTTGATGACTGTCCTTCTTGGAAAGTGGGGGATCGTGGGATAGCTGCCTGCGGCTCTGCAAGCATTCCCTGGCATGTGAGGGCATGTTTGGTTACTAACACATCAAGCAACAAATGAGACACAGGAAACAAACTCTGAGTGAGAGAAATGGGGGTGGAGGAGCAGGCCTGAAGCAGAGGCTGAAGCTGCCTCCTAGGTAAGATTAAGAGGACTGGAAAGTCTGCCTCAGGAAGAGGACGTGAGGCGAGTCTGTGTCTGTAGGGGCCACACCACACATGACATAGCACTACGGGAGTATCTGTAATGAATACTTTTAGGGAAAGAGAAATGACAGAAAGCAAAACACAACTTGCGTTGTGGGTTTCAGAATAATAACAACTGCTGAATTCAACAGCCAGGCTGGTAGGCAAATAGCGAGGCGTTTCCATCAAAGGGAGTCAGTTGCAGACTAGGGGGTTTCAGATTGTCAGCTCTCCAAGCCAAGCAGGATGGCTGATGGCAAGGTGGGGCAGCAGTGGGGCAGGACCTAAGGTGGAACTGAGATGGGCAGAGCAGATGGGAAGGCCACAGTCGCTCATCACTTCCCATCAGGCGCTGCTGCTGTCTCAAATACCATAATTCCACTGGCCAGGAATAAAACACAGCATGTCTTGTGTGCATGGGTCAAACAAAACCATTCTGAAATTCTAACCGGAAACATGGCAGCATATGCCTGTAGTTCCAGGACTCGGGACTTAACTATCTCAAGATTGAAGCTAGCCTCTGCTACACAGCAAGACCCTGGCTCCAAAACAGGAGCACACACACACACACACACACACACACACACACACACACACACACACACCATGACAAAAGGTTCTAGCCAGACTCTAATACATTGAGGAGTCTCTGGATGCTATGGAATGCCCAATAAGTGAGGGTGTGGATGGAGTCTGACAGTGGTGGACAATTCTCTTTCCTCCTTGTGGGTAGGAGGAGAGAATATTCTTACTGTCACCTGGCCCCAGAAGAGGGTGCTCAGTAATGCCCCACTTCTGGGCACCTTGGGCACATCACAAAGTGATTTTACTGAAGGAAGAGATGCTTTCATCCCCGCCCCCCACAGATGGGCAGACTAACATCGGACACCTAGTCCAGGAGGAGGTAGCTCCTGACCCAGCATGGCCTCAGAGATGGTCTTCTGATGACAGAATGCAGGAAACCATCATTTCTCAGTTCTGCACCCTGGCATCCTATAACGAAGCCTCATCCATAAACACCCGACCAAGCTTACTGCAGAGACAGCACCAAGCAACTGTGCTCACCGTACCTGGGACTTGGTTCACTTTACACATTAGTGATATTCCTCTCCAGTCTGTGGAGATGGCTCGGTGGTTAAGAGCACTTGTTGCTCTTGGAGAGGACTTGGATCCATTCCTGACACCTACTTGGCAGCTCATAACTCCAGTTCCAGGGGATCTGATGCCCTCTTCTGACCTTTGAGGGCACCAGGTACTCACAAGGTGCACAGACTTACATGCAAGTAAAACACTCATGGACATAATAATATATAATAAAAATATTATTAAAGGAACAAACAAAACCCAAAACAATATCCTTCCCAAGGAGTTAATACAAGGACCAACTGGATCCACACATGCCGAGCTTCACGGAGCTGCCTGGCATGAACCTGGCATTCTGTAAAATCAGCTCCAGTGGCTATTGTCGTTTTTGAAGCTGTAATTCCTGTGGTGCTCATGGGTAAGACAATATGAGCTGCAATGGCCAATGGATGCCTTTCTGAGGGTGCAACGGAGAAGACCCAATCAGGACTGGGAAAAGGCAGAACGGGTGGGAGCCATCCCAATGGCAATGGCTTAGGGATGGTAGAGCATGCACTCAGGGTGTCTGCAGGCCAGAAGGGAAGGGCATGCACTCAGTGCGTCTGCACACCATAATGGAAGGGCATGCACCTAGTGTGTCTGCACAACATAATTTAAGAGCATGCACTTAGTGTGTTTGCAGGCCAGAAAGAAAGGGTATTCACTCAGTGTGTCTGCAGGCCAGAAGAGAACAGCATGCATTCAGTACCAGGTTAGTTCTGGACCAGTGAGAGATGCTGCCTTAGAAAAGGGAGGGGTGATACCTGAGGAATGACACCTGACATTGTGTCCTAGACTTTACACACAGGCATACACATGTTCACTCCCACATAGACACACAAAACCAGGCACACACAAAATCCGTGTAGTGCAGTGTACACAACATCGTCATCACCACCATCATCATCTTCCTCCTTCTCCTCCTCATCATTTTGAGGACTTAGGGCCTTACCCATGCCAGGCAAGACCTCTGCCACCAAACTGCATTCCCAGTGCTGCAGACACATCTTCAAAACTGCTCACACCTTCTAGGTCATGGGGAACTGGCTAAGAAAACAGGACTCTGAGTGTTCATGATCCGGAAGTCCCCAGCTTCTACTCAGCAAGTGCAGCTGAGGGCGGTTTACCAGCATCCACCCCCCAGCCAGCCTCAGCCCAGGCAGCTCCCTGGGAAGGTAATCTGTTAAGTGGAGGCGTCGTCGATAGAGTATCAGTGGCGCACATCATGGGGCTGTTACCACAGAGAGTCAGAGCTAAACCAGGTCACATGGCCTTTAGAAGCCCTGGTCCCACTTGCCCCATCTTTGCTCCCTCTTGGGCTTAATCAGTCATAGTAGACAGATGTAGCCAGACTGGCTGGCCCTTCCTCTTGACAACTGCCTTGGTTTCTACAGCCCTAGAGGACAGCATTTCTGGAAGAGCCCCCCTATGAGTGGCAGTAGGGGCTCCTGGAGAAAGGCAGCGTACACACCCCATGACCTTCAGCCTCTATCTGTACACCACCCCGGTGTGCAGCAGGTCATCAACAATCCGTCCAGTGGCATCCTGGTCAAACTGTGAGGATCCAGGTGGAAACAGACGGACTGCCGCTTCCCAGACCCCACCTCCTACCCTTTAACCTCCACCTGCGGCTAAGCCGCCCCCCCCATCCCCAAAGAATAGTCAACTGTCTTCCAAAGGAACTGAGGACCACAACCCAGAGCTCAGCCCTAGGCATGTCTGCAGCCAGCATATCCCTCATGCAGGCATGTGAAGAAGGGGTTTGGGTGAAGTCAGAAGTTCGAGTACACCAGGGAGTCCAGCAGAAAGGCAGAAAACTGTTCAACTGTTGAAAATGTATTAATCCTGTGTGTAAACAAACATTGAGGCCTGAGTGAAATTAAATGCCAGGGAAATGAATTTATTTTCCAGGTGCATGCTTAGGTCCTTAATACATAAAGAAGGTTAAAAAAATCAATATGAAAATGATAAGCGGGGGCTGGCGAGATGGCTCAGCGGGTAAGAACACTGACTGCTCTTCTGAAGGTCCTGAGTTCAAATCCCAGCAACCACATGGTGGCTTACAACCATCCATAATGAGATCTGACGCCCTCTTCTGGTACATCTGAAGTCAGCTACAATGTACTTATGTATAGTAATAAATAAATCTTTTTTTTAAAAAAAAAAGAAAATGATAAGCATGCATGGTGAAAAATTAGCTATAGGCTATTCACAAAATGTGAAATACAAATGGTTCCAACACACAGGAAGTAGTCAACTCGGGAGAGATCGATAAGATGAAGACGGAAATAGCTTATCAAATGGAAGTGAGCTTTGTGTCCTACTGTAGAGCTGGTAAGAAGGTTGTGATGATGGGGGTCGGGGGAAGGGCTCTAGAACACTGACTAACATCCATGAAATGCCAGCGTGCACGTACCCAGGAGAGGGCACCCATCCTGCAGAATAAACAGTTCTACACAATCCTCAATGGGCGAGAATATGGCTCAGTGGCAGAGCCCTCACCTAGCACGCATGGGGCCCTAGGTTCAGCTCCTAAAATTACAACACTGACAGGGGTGAAGAGAGGCGGGGCTGTTTACTGCCTATGGAAAGCGAGCTAGCCTTGCCTTTATGAAGAGGCATGGAGCAGTACGCACCAGGCCTCCGGGGTCGTGAGGGAAAGGTCTTTTCCCATATTCAGCTTTGCCACTTTCTTTGAGCACCAGAAAAAAGTAGAAAAAGAGAATGCAACGGTTGGCTCAGATGCCGTCTTGATCAGACTGAGAAATGCCCAGGGCACCGAGGTGCTCTTTAGCTGAGTCTGGGAGGCCATTTCTAGAGCAGAAGTCCTGCCCTGAGTGTGGGCAGACCATCCCATGGGCTGGGGTAGGGCTGTCCCTGGCAGATTATAGGAGACAAGGTAGAAAACTGGACAAACACCAGAACCCTATCTCTACCACCAGGACAGACATCCTCTCAGCCTGTGTGCCGGATGGTTTTTATGTCAATTTGACACAAGCTAGACCCACTTTGGAAGAGGGAACTTCAACTGAGAAAATGTCTCCATAAGACTGGCCTGTAAGGCATTTTTTTGTTTGGTGGTTGATGTGAGAGGGCCCCGCCTACTGTGGGAGGAGCCATTCCTGAGCTGGTGGTCCTGGGTGCTATAAGAAAGCAGGCTGAGCAAGCCATGAGGAGCAAGCCAGTAGGCAGCACCCTCCACGGCCTCTGCATCAACTCCTGCCAGGAATTTCCCGGATGATGGACTAAAACTGTATGATAAGATAAACATTTTCATCCCCAAGTTGATTTTGGTCTTGGTGCTTTGTCTAGCAATAGAAACCCTGACTGAGACACCCATAAGCTGGAGTTCAACCCTTCCCGTCTCAAGGCTGTTTTTGCCACGTCACAGCAGTGAGAAAAGTAACTAATCCAGACAAGATCATTTCAAAGAGTAAAGAATGTTCCACCCAAGGTCCTCACTGTATGCTGGGCAGGATTCATGTATGGATTAGCTCATTCATGAATCAATACAGTAAAGTTATCAATGAAGTAGCTTTAGCATGAAAGTGTGCTGAGTCTGTCATACCTGCTCTACTTCACCGGGGACACCAGGTGCCACTCTGGGACTCTATCTTTAAGGATAATCACCAATTCCTCAACCCTGTATTCCACCAGCCTTCAGAACAACAGCTGTTTGTTTGTTTGTTTTTATAAAGTAGCCCCTACCCCCCCGTATTCAGTTATAGCAACAGAATTTAGGTTAAGACAGTTTATACACAGAAGATGGACTGGACCACCCCAGTGAGGGACTTCGTGAGGTGTGGCATGTTCTGGGACAGGCATAGAGAAGCAACAGCTGTCTCTTTGGTCTCTTCAGCGAGGATGGCTCAGACGCAGTCTGCCATTATAGGACTGACCCGGCTTGGAAGGCAAAAGCTCTTTCGGGGGGGGGGGGGGGGGGGGGGAAGCGAGTGGTGTGGTTGCCTTGTCGCCCCAGGTTCAGGCAACAGTGGAAGGGGAAGGCTCTCGGGATGGGTATGGAAGCAGAAGCACCTGTCACAGTCTTGTAAGAAGACAACCGTCTCACCTCCCCAGTGGAGGAGGAGGTCCCCTAGAGGCAAGAACATTCTAGCTCTTTGTCCACATTTTCTGTCCCCACCCCCCACTTGAATGCATATACTCAAAGGCCTCTCCAAGGTTCCTGGGGACTGCCTAAGGACGCTTCCTATTGACTTCCTCAGTGTAGCATGGTGTTCCCATTGTGCAAATGCTTTCTAAGAAGTTCAGAGCACTGTGCCCTGATTGTTTAAGACCCAAGTTAAGGAGCCAGAGAGGTGGCTCAGCAGTTAAAATAAAGCTCAGCAAAAAAAAAAAAAAAAAAAAAATCACAAAAAACCGGGCGATGGTGGCGCACGCCTTTAATCCCAGCACTTGGGAGGCAGAGGCAGGCAGATTTCTGAGTTCGAGGCCAGCCTGGTCTACAGAGTGAGTTCCAGGACAGCGAGGGCTACACAGAGAAACCCTGTCTCAAAAATAAAAATAAATAAATAAATAAATAAATAAATAAATAACGCTCAGTTCTTGCAGAGGACTCAAGTTCAGCTCTCAACCCCTGCATAATGCCGCTCACAAACACACCTGCACTCAAGTGCACACTCACACACCAGAACACACATATACACATAATTAAAAAATCAAGTCATTCTTTAAAAAAAAACAAACATCATGAAAACCTGTCTCTATTTCCAGAGTGTGGTCTGGCATGTCTTGCTTTTAATGTTCTGGGATTGAACACCACTGGGGCAGCCATGTTGCTGGGAGTTCAGGACTGCTGTCAATATATGTGACCATACATGAGTGAGTGAACCCGCATGTTTGCTTCCCTGCTGTTCCCCCCACCCCAGGCTCCTGAGTCCCTAGGCACCTTCCCTGTCGCTGCATGTCCTGTCTAGTGCAAACTCACAGTTGCAATGTCAACGACAGTAGTGCCCTTTGAGTGTGACTTGGGGAAAGGTTTCTTCTCAGTCAGAGAAGAACTGCCCTTCAGTCCTGGAACAAGGACTCAGGTAGCCAGCACCAAAAGACAAAACACCCCTCCCCCAACTGGCAAAAGGGATTGGAACCTTAACCACAGGATCCAAAGTTGGCTCCAATTTAGACTTCAGACTCCATGGGAACACACACACTCACTCACACACGCACACTCACACACGCACACACACACACACACACACACACACACACACACACACACACACACACGAGCCTCCAAGGGCTACATGGGCACCTCTGCTGCTTACTTAATACAAAGAGGAAATTGCCCCACAGATACTCATCAACCGATACCAAGATGCCCAGCCAAGGGCATGATGAACTCCAACAGCCACATCAGACCATCTCCTCGTCGCACAGCAATGGAAAATTTCAAAGTCAAAGCAGAGCTTTTCACCCCCTCTTTGACTGGTTCTGGTGAATGAACTTCCAGCTGTGTGCCAGAGAACAGGAACACCCAACACAACTCTATACATACAAACAACATACATGTATACATTATATTATAATATGTATAGATGTATTTTTTATATACCTTGGCCAAGAAGTATGTCCTCTGCAGGCTGCCTTACTCCACTGACTGGAGATGTACTAATGACAAGTAAAAAGCTCCAAGAACAATTATTTCTCCCAAGGGAGGGAACACTGTGTCTCCCTCCCTTCCCGTGCTCAGCTCTGCAGAGAACTGAGCCAGGCAAGTGGGGATGTGTCCTATCCAATTGCCTGCCTCCAGTACTTGGCTCAGAAATCCAAAAGGAAGACACGTGGCTTACACAGCTCAGGGTGAGTCTACAGTGTCCTGGAATGGGGAGCCAGCAGTCTTGGGAACAAATTTCAGTCCTATCATGAATACATCGATGCTCCATGGTCACTCATCTTGTACTTATTAAGCACCTGCTGTGTCCAGGTGTATGCAAGACACTAGGGGTATGGTGGGTGGCAAGGTCACATGATAATGCAATATTGATTTGAGTAAGAGTCAGAGACCCAAGGCTGGGGAGATGGCTCAGTCAATAACATGCTTGCGGCTGGGGCAGAAAGGCCCACGTTAGATCCCTAGCACTCATATAGAAGCTACTGAACACCTCTAAGGCAGCTGGGGACGGGAGAGTGAGTCACGAGCATCCTTGTGGTTGTTGGCCAGTTAGTCCAGTGAGCTCCAGGTTCAGTGAGAGAGTAAGTCTCAAAAAATAAGGTGGAGGGCAATTGAGGAAGACACCAGACCTTTGGCTTCTACATGCATGAGCACACATATACACCTATACCAACCTACACACACACACACACACACACACACACACACACACGCGCATGCACGCACGCACGCACCAATGCTCACACACACAGTGGGAGGGGGTGAGGCTTGGATATGGTTTGTCCCAAGGGTTCCGGATGGAAGACATGGAAGGCATAGTGGAACTTTTTTTGTGGTAGAGGCTCATGGGAGATTGTTAGGTCATTAAAGATGTGTACCCTCTGCAAGGAGAGATAGGTGGTTCTCTGCAGCTGGATGATCAGCCAGTGAGAGGTCCCGGTTCAAAATACAAGATGGGGCCTGTGGGATGACTCATCAGGTAAAGACATTTGCTTAACAAGCCCAAAGACCCAGGGTCAATCCCTGAGACAATGGGTGGAAGGAAAGAACCAATTCCCAAATGTTGTAACCACTGTGACAGGGGTGTGCATAACACACACACACACTCATTCAACAAAATAATAAAATAAACTTTAAAAAAATAATAAATAAAAATAACTTTAAAAAATGATGGGGCTGGAGAGATGGTTCAGTGGTTAAAAGCACTGACTGCTCTTCCAAAGGTCCTGAGTTCAAATCCCAGCAACACAACCATTCTTAATAAGATCTGACGCCCTCTTCTGGAGAGTCTGAAGACAGCTACAGTGTAATTACATAGAATAAATAAATTTTTTGTTTGTTTGTTTTAAATGATGGATAATTTCTGAGGAACAATACTTTTGGGTGCCCTTTGGCCTCCACATTTATTTGCACATGTGGCAGGTGCAGCCATGCATATGTGTTTGCACACACATGAACACACAAATAAAGGCAGCAGTAGCTATGCATCAGACAGCTGGCCTCTGCTGGGCATGGTCACCATAAAGAACAGAGACAAGACCGATGGAGAAAAGAAAGGAGACTGGTGTACAATGGTATTCTGAGCGAGTGTGGGATCTGCAGCAACGCGGTGACCTGTGACTGAGTCACCAGGCTGGAGTGCACATGGCGTGCATACAGAGCGCAGCATTCAGAGCAGCATTGACAGTGTCAGGCTTTAAGAAGGGGCACCATCTGGGCGTGGTAGCACACACGAGTAATCTCAGCCTCAGGAACTGGCAGAATGGAGATCACAAGTTCAAGGCCCCCTCCTTAGATGCATACAGATTTTTAATCTAGTTAAGGTTACACGAGACCTTGTCTTGATACCCCTACCCCGGCCAGGAAAAAAAAAATACCACAAAACAAAACTGGAAAGTAATGCTACAATCAGAAGCTGAGTTCGGATGTGAGATTACATGCATCTGTTTGTTAAAAGGGGATTTACAAAGAAGTTAGTATACTTTGTTACAACTTCTGAAGCAGCAGCTGCCCTGCTTCTGAGAATTACAAGCCAGGAACTGGAGCAAGGGTAGGCCTGCAGGGTGCTGGCGAGCCCTCCTCTCTTAGGCATTAATCCTAGGGCCAGTTAGGATTTACCATCACTTCCCCTCCTGTCTACTACACAGATCTGGGCATGATCAACCACAATGCTGGAGTGGGATTTAATGACACTGAGTCAGTCTGCGTTCTGATGCAGGACCCTACACACAGCCCAAATTTACCAACTGTGTGTGTACAGGCATGTGTATGCAATGTGCATGTGTGTCCATAATATGTGTACATGTGCACGTTCAGGCTTGTGTGCATCAATGTGCATGTAGGTGTCTGTGTGTGTCGATGTGCATGTGTGTATAGGCCTGTATATGTGTGCATGTGTGTGAGTGCATGTG
Source organism: Mastomys coucha (assembly GCF_008632895.1). Taxonomy (NCBI): domain Eukaryota; kingdom Metazoa; phylum Chordata; class Mammalia; order Rodentia; family Muridae; genus Mastomys; species Mastomys coucha. Next base: position 61,899,890 of record NW_022196909.1, on the reverse strand, counting down.
TGTCCACGTGTACGTGCATGTGCATGCATGTGTGTGTGTATGTGTGTGCATGTATAGAGTCCTGATTGATCCCCATCTTCCTCACTGAGGCAGAGTCTCTCAACTGACCCCTGAGCTCATTGCCTGGCTTATCTAGCTAGCTAGCTTGCTTTGGGATTCCCTGTTTCTGCTTTCTGAGTTCTGGTATTACAGGGAGGTCACCATGCCGTCTGGACACCTGTGCGGGTTCTGGGTATGCCAAGTATGGTCTTTGTGGTTGAGTGGCAAGCGCTTTACCTGCTGAGTCATCTCCTAACCCTTGCACGTTCTGAACCTCTCCTTCTCACCGCCAGTCCTGCTGCTGGACAAACCTTTGCAAATCCCTTGCTCCTCTTGCCTCCAGGGTTAAGCACACATTAGTCCTGGAGCTGGGGAGTCAAGAGGCCAAAGGACAAAAAGCCAGGACAGGAAGAAGGGGGAAGCAAAGACACTCCTCTCTGTCCTTAATGTCATTATGGAAGTTCAGGTTGACACCAGAAAACCACCGCCTCTACCAGATGGCTCGCTTGATGAGAAAGGGCGCACACTTCTCAGAACAATGGTTCAGTGTGTGGCCCCGGCTGGCCTGGAACTCACGAATCTGTGCATTCAAACTGTTACTTATGGGCAAAGTGGGCCAGTGTTCTTCCTCAGCATCTCCTCTCCAGTCTGCTTTTTCTCCCCAAACCATGTCTTTATAGGTATTGTTTTGTGTGTGTGTGTGTGTGTGTGTGTGTCTGTGTGCGTGTGTGTCCACCCAGAGAAGGGGGTCAGGTGTTCCCCCTCTGCTACTCCCTGCCTTATTCCCTGGAGACAGGATCCCTCACTGAATCCGAAGCTTGGAATTTTGGCTAAGCTGGTTGGACAGCAAGCTCCTGCGTTGTGCCTATGTCTGTCCCCATACCAGGTACAAGTGGTCACACCCAGCTTTTATATGTGTGCTGGGATCCACACTCAGGTGCCTCTTCTTGGACAGCAGGCCCTTTTTCCACTGATCTGTCTCCCCAGCCCCTTGCCAACTCCTCCACATGTTTCCTATAAATCTCTCCCGCTACCAGCCCACAGACAACCACCCCCACCCCTGCCCCACTCAGAAATATCATTTTTTTCTGTTAGTTAGTTAGTTAGTTTGTTATGGGCAGGGTCTCATGCAACCCAAACTGGCTTCAGATACTCTGTGTCTAAGGATGGACTTGAACTCCTGATCTCACACCTCCACATCCTAAGAGCTAGGATTACAGGCTTGCACCACCATGTCCAACCAAAATGGCAGATGTGGAATCCTCATCTCTTAGGTAAGTCACTTTTGCACCCTGCGCACTTTAAAATACTACAAAGTTTACCCAAAGCAGCAAAGAACTTCCATTATTCTGTGCCTTTACTTCTGGAAGACAGTTATGACATAATAAAATCACACAAGGATATTTCTTAAGTGTATATAGATTCAACAAATCTGGAGCTCCATTGCAGGTTTGAGGGCTCAGTCAGACTCCCCCAGGCTGCCACATCAACAAAGTCGAAGCCTGGAATGAGCATCTCCCAAGAACAGACTGGAGGGGAGCAGGAGGGGGGACAGGAAGGGGGACAGAAGGGGAGCAGAAGGGGGGACAGGAGCAGAGTGTATGAATTAGTCCAGTGCTTTTTCCACTGCAATTTGATATGATCTGGACAGTACCTGTCTGGCCCAGGAACCTCCAGAATCAGATACAGGGGTAAAAAGGTATATTTTTCCAAATTTGGTGGCCCATGCCCTTAACCATAGCTCCTGGTTGGTAGATGCAGGAGGACCTGAATTTAAGGTCATCCTGGTCTGCATAATGAATTCTAGAGCCCGTCTACCCATCTTAAGAAATGAAAACCAGCCAGGCAGTGGAGGCGCACACCTTTAATCCCAGCACTTGAGAGGCAGAGACAGGTGGATTTCTGAGTTCGAGGTCAGCTTGGTCTACAGAGTGAGTTCCAGGACAGCCAGGGCTACACAGAGAAACCCTGTCTCGAGAAATGGAAAGAAAGAGAGAAAGAAAGAAAGAAAGAAAGAAAGAAAGAAAGAAAGAAAGAAAGAAAGAGAGAAAGAAAGAAATGAAAACCAGGTAAATCTTTAAAAGCATTATTTTATCTTAGGTATGTTTTAAGTTTGACCCAGTTGACATCTGTTCAAACCAACTGCTTCCTAAAACTAGTAGCTCTATGATGGGTCATGCTGATTGCTGATTGTCAACACCACAGGATCTAGAGTCGCCTGGATGTCAGTAGAGGCGGCTAACTGCCACGTTCATCAGCTACTCATGAACACACAGGCGGGCCTGCTCATCCTTCTGTGTGCACATGTGCTTGTGTGTATCCATGTGGGCATGCATGTACAAGTATGCACATGTTGTGGACGGCAAAGATAAATTCTGGGTGCCTTCTTCAATCACCCCACCTTATCCTTTGAGACAGGGTCTCTTGAAGAACCTGGAGCTTGCTGACTTGGCTAGCAAGTGCAGGAGATTCTCTTGCTCCCAACACTCTAGCACCTGGATTATAGAAGTATACAGCAACATCCCAGCCTTTTTACATGGATCTCAGAACCTCATGCTTAGAGAGCAAGCACCTTATTTACTGAGCCATCTTCCGGTTTGTTTATTCTTGTTTTAAAAATTAAATACATTTATCTATTATTTTGGGAGGTGTTTGAGTGGCACAGTGCACATGTATGTGGGGGGAGGGGCGGTCAGAGGACAGTTTTCAAGGTCACTTCTCTCCTTTGACCATGTGAGTCCCAGGGATCAGACTTGTTAGCCTTGGTGGCCAGGTAGGATGGCATCTTGCCAGCTGGGCCACCTCTCCAGTCCACTGTTTGCTCATGTTTCTCTTTTGTTAGCATCCTTTCTTCAGAAAGATCACCTTTCCCTGTAGATGACTATGAGCCAAAAAAGGAAATCACTCCAACAGATCACTCTAGGTTAACGATTTAGCTTGCTCTTCTCCTGAAGCAACTTCTCTCTAGAACATTCTCTGACTTCCTCTCACTCACCAGAATAACCTACTAACTGGATTTTAAGGTAAGACCGATGCACCCCACACTTGTCCACGGTTCTAGGAAATGTCTGGAGGCAGTTTCTCCAAAGCCCTACCTCTTTGAAAGTAACAGACTGACAGAGGAGAGAACCCGGTTTCCTGGCTTGTACCTGTATCCTTCCAGGTTTGGGTGCGAGTTTCATAATCTCGAGTCACTTGTCAGCAGAGGAAGAAATGGGATAAAAATCAAGGGTTTGTAGACTGATACTTTTGGGTTTAAAGCCTGCTTGATGGGACCCAGAATTGATTAGTTCTCTAAGCCTCAGTTTCCTCACTGGTAAATGAACAACTGTCTGTAGTTCAAGGATGAGAAGTACAAGAGGAAGTTCTTCTGGTCCAGCAAGCATGCTCAGTCCCAATCTGTTAACACCAATCACCATTCCCATCTGAAAAGAAGATTCCAGAAACACCTTGGGAAAGTGAAGCATGTCCCTAAGTACAGGTGCTATGTAGTTCATGTGCATATCTGCTCAGAGCTTTTATTCTGCGATGGGTCTGTGAATGGGTCTCCCCAGGAGACTCTGGTCCTTGGGACAAGGGGAGGGGCGGGCAGGGGGAGGCAATGTCTTGGATGATGCAGCTTGGAAAGGCTCATTCCTTTCACAGATGAGGATCTGTACTTTTCCTGGAGATCTGGCACATATGACCATAATTCCAGGGTCAGCAAGCTGTCAGAACCACACAAAGGCCCCAGCTCTGCCCAGTCTGATGTGACTTGCCACCCAAAGTCTTGCTTCCCACATCCCTTACTGGGCAATCCCGGAGAAAATAACCAGCAGCCAGGAAAGGCGAGTTACTGCGACCCCTGGTACTGCCAGAAGAGAACGAAAACCTGCTTCGTTTTTGAACCTGATGAGATGGGAGTCCCAACTGTCTGGAAGAAGGATAGACTATGAATGAGCCCACAACATCAAGCCACACATGGACCCAGCCCTCCCGCAGTCCCAGGCTTCACTAATCATTAGTAGAACCATCTGCTTAGCATAATGAAATGTGCAGTCTCCTGTACATATAATTAGTGAAGTCATTTTAATTAATTAAACAAATTAATTAATTGCAAGGATATTGTAACCATTTCCCAGGAACTGCAACCAACTCATTTATTTTCCTCATGTCTACTAAGCATCTATGGAGGACAGAGGCCCACGCTCTGAGGAGAAAGGGAGGCTCGTGGTGTGTCGGGAGCAGACACAGAAGCCCAGTGTGCACTCCTGACAAGCAGGTCTCTTCCTGGAGCTGGCTTGTTTTAAAACAGAAGGTCTTAAAGTTTTAAATGGAAAGTATTAAGAACTCCATTGAGCCGGGCAGTGGTGGTACACACCTTTAATCCCAGCACTTGGGAGGCAGAGGCAGGCAGATTTCTGAGTTCGAGGCCAGCCTGGTCTACAGAGTGAGTTCCAGGACAGCCAGGGCTCCACAGAGAAACCCTGTCTCAGAAAAACCAAAAAAAGAAAAAAAGAAAAAAAAAAAGAAAAGAAAAGAACAAAACCAACCAACTAAACAAACAAACAAACAAAAACCACCCAAAACAATAACAAAAATCCTCCATTGATCTTAGACAATGGGATGGCCAGTTGCCCTAATGCTGTTTGACTTGGGCGTTTCTGTCTAAGGGTCTAGGTGATAACCATCGTAAGGAGACTGGGTACCTGTAGAATCTGAGCATCTGCAGCCCAGGCCTTGCTCAAAGCAGACACTGCCGATACCCACCCAGATCAAGGGGCTCCAGCTGCTCGGCTCGGCTTAGACTGAGCCCTTTGCTCACTCTTCTCACAAGACGCCACCACAAGCACACTGAAGAGGAAGACTGAGAGACTGACTAGATTTACCACCTATCCTTGAGAGTCACTGAAGAGTTAAGGGAGAGAATACTATCACCATCCTGTCCAACCATCAGCCCAAAGCTTATATTCCCAAAGAGTGCTGTCCACAGAGACTGATTTCTCCTTGCACATCAGCAAACTCACTACCTCCCAAAGCAACTCCTTCTATCTTCATGAACTCCAGCTCTTAAGACGCGTTCCTTTAAACCCCTAAAGTCTCTCTCACCAATCTCCTTTGAGGAGACCACGTGGAACTTCATTTTGAGGCATGGGCTCATATCTCAAGCTGGCATTAAACTTGGGACTGACTAATCTCTCGCTTTCCCCACCTAGGTGCCGGCATTACAGGCATGTACTGGCATTACAGGTATGTACTGGCATCAAAGGTATGTGCCGCCATTACATGTATGTATGTGCCGCCATGCTTATCGTATGTATCTGGGTGGTTCTGTGCACGTCAGGTAAGTACTCTACCAATTGATCTATAACTTCAGCCCACATAACAGAACATCAAGCAATGGAAGACAGCTGTTGAATGCCTCCTAAGCCCTCCCCCTTCGAGGCCCAGTTCTTTGCCTGTTAATCACAGAACTCGCTTTATTTTCTCGAAGGTAGTGCATCCTCCTGCTCTCACAGCATCCTTTGGGTGCAGGGGAGACGATAGTACACAGACACCGACTGGTGCTCATGCACACCTCTTACACAGGTTATCCTGCTCATGTCAGACCCTCGGCTCCCCTGCAGGAACTGCTACCTCACCCCCACTGACTCATGATGACAACTCAGTGCCGTTCCTGAATGTGCTTTTGAACCAATATCTGCTGCAGGACTTCCCTGGAGCTCTCTGGATCCTGAAAGAACAGAAACCCACAAGACGGCGAGAAGCACAACATCAATTATAGCCAGCCAGTTTCCCAGTTACTAACAACGTGCTCCAAGGGTTTCCTTAGAAGCCAGTCCTCTAGATTGCGGCATGGCGCCACAGACACATTCTGAGAGAGGGTTAGATGCCTAGGCCAAGCCACAGAAGTCTTCTGGACTTACATTGTACCTGTAGCAGGAAATGAACACTGCATTTTCTTTTTCACCAGATGTAACCATCATGCCTACAGTGGTTTCCATGGTGACGTGTACCCTGTGTTCCATGCTAAGCACTAGGCTGAGGACGCACCGGCTGGCCTTGAACTCCCGATCCTTCTGCTTTTGTTTCTAAGTGCTGGGATGACAGGCAAGTGAGCACACCTGGTTCCTCCTGCAGGAGCTTTGTAACTGGTGTCTGTGGTGACAGGAAGGCAGGCAGGTAAGAGGCTACTGCTCACATGGAGAAGAGGCAGATGCTCCCAGGAGCCCAGGTGCCTGGAGACTGGGAGCCAGGGCCAAAGACGAGGCTAGCCACCTATTGCTACTCTGAATGAGCTCACAGATGCTGTTAAAGTCCTAGCTCTGCTTCTTGGCCCCTATGCTGAACACAGTAACTTCCTCAGAGCATCGATGGATGCCAGGATTTGATGCAAGGAGAGATAACGCCAGCTGGACCATCCACACAGGCCCTGTTCTGTGCACAACATGTGGATGAATTGATAATTGGACACAAATCCTACTGGCTCACAAGTGGGGGAACTGAGACCCAGAGAAGATGGGTTATTCTTCTAAAGTCCCACAGCTCATGAGCTTCAGTCAGAGGATTTGGTAAGAGGCTACTTGGGGCATGATACAAATGGTGGCAGACAGCTCAGTGAACAGTCAACAGAGGCAGGTGGCTGAGTGCTCAAGTCTCTGTGGGGTTTTTTTCTTTTTTTTTAAATTGAGAGTCTCCCTACACTTCAGGCTTGTCTCAAACTCCTTTGCTTCAGGGATCCTCCTACCTCTAGAAAAGGACTCTTGGACTGTGCCACCAAGCCTGGTTCCCAGCCAGAAATGTGTGTGTGTGTGTGTGTGTGTGTGTGTGTGTGTGTGTATTCCTGTGTGCAGGTGCCCATGTGGGTGTGCATGCACATGTGTGCTCATGCATGTGGTGACCAAAGGACAACTTCAGGTACTACTGTTTAGATGCCGCCCACTCTGAGGCTTTGAGAAAGGGTCTCTCACTACCCTTTGATTCTCCAAACAGGCCAGGCTGGCTGGTCAGTGAGCCCTGCTCCCAAGGATCCACCTGACTCCACCTCCTGGCTCCTGAGATTACAGGCTTGTGCTATAACCTCCAGCTACTTTATGTAGAGTCTGGGGATTTAACTCAAGTGCTCAGAGGTAGGGATTTTACCAAGGAAGCCATTTCCCTAGTTCTAACTCCATGCATTTGAGGCTCTGATTTTGTATCTCTTCCAGACCTAACTACAGCCACAGCAGACACCTTAACAGTAGGTGTTGCTCCTTCATTGCTGTGGCCTGCCACTAGGTATGCCCTCACCTGAGCACCCAAGGAACACTGCAGAATGCGCCCACGTTCATCTGACTTCTTCCCTAACATTCACCACTTTCTCCTATCGCTCACTGACATCTATCCATCTCCTTACTTACAGGAAGCTTCCCATAATGTGGAGGAGTGCAGTACTGCACACTCAGATGCTAGACACAGCATAGGCCGTCAGTACACAGTGAATGAACACATTCATCTAGACCAGCGATTCTGAACCTTTGGGTTGGGACCCCTTCCCCAGGGGCCACCTATCACCACAGAAACACAGGAGTTTACACTGTGATTTATAACAGTAGCAGAATTTCAGTTACAGAGTAGCGATGAAATAATGCCATGGTTAGGGGTTCACCCCAACATGAGGAACTGTATAAAGGGTCACAGCCTTAGGAAGGTTGAGAAACCACTGCTCTAGGCAGGAAGGAAATATCCGTAAGGATGTTGGAAGGCTAAAGAAAGCAGGCCTCCAAATACATAAAATAATCCCACTAGCAAAAATATATTATTGTTTGACTATACCAGAGTCCCAGAAAAAAGATCCATAGAGATACACATGAAAATATTTCTTGTGGTTATGTCTAACAAGCAGAAGCAACCACAATATTTAGCTCCATTTTGTTCTAAATGGTTTTCAGTCCCAGGAACTGGGGCTGGGGACGTGGCTCTGTTGGGAGAGTGCTTTCCAGCATCTACGACAAGTGTCCAGGCTCCACACCCACCATGAACACCAGTAATACCGGCACTTGGGAGGTAGAAGCCAGAGCATCCTAAGTTCAAGGTTAGCCTCAGGTATGAGGTAAGTGTCCTAGGCCAGCCTAGGCTGTGAGACCCTAGAAGGTGGGGAAAGCCATGCATTACTCGGGTAATCTTTAAATTCACTTGTATCTCATGTAAATATGTGTGTACATACACGCAGAGAGAAGTATGCGGTTGGTTCCAGAAGACATGAGCAAGAGGTTAGGAGAGACACTATTTCCTTACTTCCCCTAAGTGTTGCCAGGCAACGCAGAGAGAAAGAGCAGAATTGGATCCCCAGGGCCTGGGACTCAGCAGCCCCTCCTTCAGAACTCAGGCACCCCCAAAAGGGAAACTCTAGAATATCTATAAGCCACCATACTGCCTCTCGCTGGAGAAGCAGTGGAATGGTTTAAACCTCTGTGGTTATTTTACCTTACACGGGAATGTTCCAGAAAGACAACACTAGCTAATAAACTGTTGTGTTTTGTTCGCAGAAAAACGCTCTTTGCACATAGGCTAATTATACCATTCCAGCAGTGAGAAAGTTGAGCGAAGGGATTTGACCAGAATCCAGGGCTGGCTTGGGTCTAAACTTGGCCTACGTCCTCTATGAGATGAGGAGACCAGCCAAAGGGTGTACAGAGGAAGCCAGCCCAGTGGTTTAGGCATTCCTCGCCACCCATAAAAAACCAAGTTCCCACCAACACACTGTGTGAACCAAGTGAGGGCTGAATCTGGGCCCAGTGTAAGGCTCTGTACAAGAAAAAGGAAAACCAGAGGCAAAGCACCAACTGTGAGGGACCATCTCAGGGATGCAGGCACTAACAGTGAGGGACCATCTCAGGGATGCAGGCACTAACAGTGAGGGACCATCTCAGAGATGCAGGAGCTGACAGTGAGGGACCATCTCAGGGATGCAGGCACTAACAGTGAGGGACCATCTCAGGGATGCAGGCACTAACAGTGAGGGACCATCTCAGGGATGCAGGCACTAACAGTGAGGGACCATCTCAGGGATGCAGGAGCTGACAGTGAGGGACCATCTCAGGGATGCAGGAGCTAAAGTGAAGGACCATCTCAGGGATGCAGGAGCTAACAGTGAAGGACCATCTCAGAGATGCAGGAGCTGACAGTGAGGGACAATCTCAGGGATGCAGGAGCTGACAGTGAGGGACCATCTCAGGGATGCAGGAGTTGACAGTGAGGGACCATCTCAGGGATGCAGGAGCTGACAGTGAGGGACAATCTCAGGGATGCAGGAGCTGACAAAGCTGTCCCTTAATGGTACAGACTATACTAGATGTGTGTAATAGAAGGTCTGAAAAGAGTGTGGGCAAGCAGGTTTTGAGCAAGAGGGAAGACAGACACGAGTCCAGCTAGACTGAAGGAGCCACATGCCTTGAAGAGGAAAGGGGAAGCAGCTGAGGTGGTCCCAGTGCCTATAACAAATGATCCAAGCAGAGATGCATCTGGTTAGTGCCCACTCCTCTGACCTGCTTTCCCACAGTCCCTCACCCACTGGGCACACATGTGCACAGCCTCCTGTAGGGGACATGGTTCTCTGTGTGGATGATTTCTAACCCTATGTGACACAGCGTTTACACTTGATTGGGTGTCAGGGGCTGACTAGAGCAAGCCAGACAGGATGAGAAGCTCCTGCAAGGATGGTTGGCTCTGAGGACGCTGGTCAATGCACGGAGGCCCAGATCACAAGCAGGTAGGGTGGATAAGTCTCAGATGTGGCAGAGAAAAAGAAGTGAAGGAGGAGATTGGCAGGGGGCGGGGAGACAAGGGCATCTAAAGAGAACAACCCTACAACTCCAAACTTTCAGTACTAAAACCAGGACAAGTTGGTCAACCCAGTGGCTGCCTACTCAGGGACGCTAACAGATGTCCTGACCTTGGGATGCCCCTTTTCCTGTCCTGCTTGGATCCACCACCGATCATTAACAACCCCAGGAACGACATGATGAAATAAGAAGCAACCCCCCCGGGTGACAACTACACCCTTCCTTCTTACTCATGGCTGGTGCCCTCTCAGCTCGGCCGTGCAGATTCCCATATGAGCTCAGGCCAAAGGGAACATACAAGATAGCAAATATAGTTCATGTTAAAACAAAGTCTAGAACCATTGTTTGTTTGTTTTTTCCTTACTCAACTGTTTCTCTAACATGAACTCATGAGCTACCCAGCTGAGGAAAGCCATGATACACACCTTTTTAGAGAAATGCCTTATCTTTCTTACCAGTTCTCCACCATGTTCCCATCCACACCCCACTGCCCTCCGCGCACTCAGTTGCTAACTCTCCCAAAGGCAGGTCCTATAGATAGATGGCTTCTCTCCACCCATGCACGAGGGCCCAGCCAACGAAAACTTGAGTACTTCTCTGTGGCAAACACTAGAGTAGGCACTATCCAGAACACAAAGAAAGCATAACAGGACACAGTCTGAGAGACTTTATCAAGTATGCAGCTCTGTTACAGAAGGGGGAAGGGAGTTGTGTGGGATTGGAGGCAGAAGAATGTAAGAATGGGGCTGGAGAGATGGCTTCGTCATTAAAACGTTTGGCACATAATCACAAGGAACTGGGTACAGATGTCTGGTACCCATGTAAAAAGCCAGGCACCCGCCATCCTAGCACTGGGGAGGCAGGGATAGGACATCCCTGGGCTCAGAGCCCAGCTGGTATAGCCAAATTGGTGAGTTCCAGCTGCCGTGAGAAAATAAAATGAAAAGTGATAGAAGACAGTCATAGTAGTCTAGTAGTCTTCTGGCCTCCGTATCACATACACACACACACACACACACACACACACACACACACACGCACACAGCACACAGCACACAGCACACAGCACATACTGAACAACTATCCAATACACATTGCCATTACTGTTAATGTGTATGGATAACTATAAGGGAGGGGGGGAGGAGGGAGGGAGAGGGAGAGGGAGGTACAGACAGGACCCAGAAGACTGTAGGACCAAGCACAGCAGCGGTCACCTGAAACACTTGAGGCACGTCTACCCCATCACAGACGCAAGGACTACCTGGTCAGAGGGTTAGCATATCCCCATGAACTCAAAAACAAAAAACAAAACAAAACAAAACAAACACCAAAAAACAAACAAAAAAACCAACAGCGGCAACAGCAACAACAATAACAACACTGTTGAGAGTTGAGGCCCTGACCTCGGAGAGTTAACCAAATGATTGTAAAGATAAAACTCTGACTCGGAAGGCAGGGCAGAGTAAGGGGACAACTGTGGAATGCAGACCTCCTGCCCAGACAGAAGCAGCACATACAGAACTTTGCAGAGAGACCAGAGACAAAACTCAAGTCTCCAAGCAGGAAGAATGTAATAGACATCCGTGTTTTCTCCAAGCTGACAAGCCAATGCGTTCACTACTGACAACATTTCCGTTTTTCGTTTTTAGAGATGGCGGTGTTTCTCTGCGTAGCCCTGTGTTCAGGTGTTCGGGAGCTTGCTTGTGTAGACCAGGATGGCCTCAAACTCATAGATCCTTCTGCCTCTGCTTCCCTAATGCTGGGATTAAAGGTGTGAGCCACCACTGCTCAGCTCTGAAAACATTCTAAATGACACAACCTACTTGCAGATCTTTGTTCTGGATCTACCAGGACCTTGATCATTCTGACTTTCAAAAATGTAAGGTCCATTTCAATGGAAAGATGGACACTGGATCCCATCTGCTGTGCATACTATAAAGGTAGGAGACTGAAACACTGGATTTCAGAGCTTTATTTTTCAAGAGTTATTAGTTATTTATGCATATATGTTCATGTCTGCATACACATACACAGACAGACACAGACACACACGCGCACATACACATGTACAATCACACACGCACCCACACACGAGAGCTCTGAGGCCAGAAGAGGGAGTCAGATGGTTTGCAGCTGGAGTTTGAGGCAGTAGCGAGCCACATGATGTGAGCACTGGGAACCAAACTCTGGTTCTTTAGTAGAGTAGCCCATGCTTTTATCCTTTAAGTTATCTCTCCAAGTGCAAAACATTAGAAACATCTGTATACATACGCACTAGCGTGCGCGCACACGCGCGCACCACCACTCCCCCTAGCTCCCCTTTCTACACGTATCATCAAGCAATACAAAGCTTACTCCTTCTGTGAGGAGAAATCCTATAATTCAGTGAACAAGAAACCAAGTTATTAGAAACAATTCACAGATTAATAACTGGAAATCGACCACATTGGCTTTACTATAGTGCTATTCACAGAGCCTGGGCCGAAGGCCACCTTTGGCCTGATGGTACCCTGGCCAGTCAATAACAAGTTAGCAGCTATTGACTGATGTCTAGTTAATGAACAACTCTGTGCTGCTGTTGACAGAATGGTGAGGAGAGGGCAGTGAGGGCGGGACCAGAGAAAGATGTCAGGACACAATGAAAGCAGAGAGGAGCCTTGGAGGACAGGGATCCCAGGGTGACCTTGACTTGATCATCCATGAATGTGACAAAGGGAATTACAGGACATCTGGGGCTACACTGAGAATCCCTGGCTAAAAAAATCAAAAAGGAAAGGAAAGGAAAAGAAAAGAGAGGTCTTCTGACCTCCATATGTCCAACATACATGCACACATGTACACACGCACACATACACAGATGCACATGCATGCACAATGAACAATTATCCAATGTACTTTAATTTACCATTAAGGCTCATTGACAACTGTAAGGTGAGGGGACACAGATAAAACCCCAATGACAGCAATGGTCACCCGAAACACTTGGGGATGTGTCCACCCCATCACAAACACAAGGACTACCTGGTCATGAGAAATAACATATGCTTATCTGCTTGAAAGCAGAGAACTCCTTAGAACACAGAGGAGCAGCTGAAGACATCGATCATCCCAGTGTCACTAACCGGTCTCAACCCTGAGAGCTTGACCCCATGACCTCTGCACGGAAACTGACTTAGAGACCCAGGCTCCAGGTCAAACCAACTGGTACAATCAGACCCCCACCCCAGGCTTCAGCCTGAAAGCTATCTTCTTTTCACGATGGGATGAGACCAAGGAAGCTCACTGGCTCTGGCATGATAGTGTACCATCCTGGAATGAGGGGCTAGGAGATCATACCTCAGGAAGGAACCAATAATCAAAGAGAAAACTGGCTTGGGGTTTCTTGTATAACCCCCCCCCCAATAAAGCCTTACCCAATGCATGGATTTTCACAATTAATCTTGACTGGCAATTAGATGGGATTTAGAATTACCAGGGAACCAAACCTCTGGGGAGCGCCTCTGAGCGATTATCTAGACTTGCCTAATTGAGATGGGAAGATCCATCCTCTGTTTGAGTATTGTCCTTCCGTGGGCCGGGGCCCTGGACTAAATACCATGAGCACAGCCTCCATCTCCCTAGGCTCCCTGACTTCGGTACCTCCCGCTCCAGTGTTTTCCCCATCACAGTGAACTATCAGGAAAAGTTACTAAACCAGGGAGCTACTCCTAAATGCCTCAATTTCAGGAGCCAATAAATCTAATGCTGATCAGTATCAGTTTGGGTCAGTTATCAAGTAATCCAACACATAGCTGACAGAAAGCAGGAGAAAATGTGGTAAAGCGTTATGCTTGTCTGACTCCTCACCACGCCCCTGTGCCTCCATAAGGGATCTGCTCAAAGGAGATGGGAGTGGTAAGGGGCTCAGAGAGGGACAAAAAGGAGGAAGGCAATCACAGGTAATAAAACAAGTCCTTACTGCATATGCCTTGATTTGCTTCTTATCTTCTAAGACCAGAGAGGCCACAGGGCTGGGGTGGGGGGATCCTTAATGATAAGCTGAAAAACGAGAGCTCCCCCCACCCAGTCTCGAGCCTGCAAGAATTCTGTTTACTCATTTCCTTTTATGGAGATAGCTGAAGAGACCAGAGCAACAATACCAGGAGATGCTGATCTATTTCATATCTTAAAAAAATTACTCAGGGTCTTCAGTACCGAGCTCATGTTCAAATTAAGTTTGCCAGAAATCTAATTTGGGATGAGTAATTTAATTTGGCTACTGCAATTAAAAGTGGTGCAGTGTTTGTGTTTTAAAGGAAAACCATGTTAGATTTGTCTAAGCCGATCAGAATTGTATCAGAGCTGGATGACATTGTACCTGGAGCAGACAGATACTGCACTGATTTCTCACCTAATCACGTGAGAGACAGAAAGGCTAACCTCTCATCCAAGCAGGTCGGTACCAGCAGTGAGTACCAAGAGGACAGAGCTGCCCAGCCTGGAATTCACACACCCATGACACCGTCTCAAACCCATAATATTCTTCACATGAGGAAAACTGAGGCCTTGAGGGGACAAGCAATTTGCTTTCACTCTCAGAACTACGGCCCAGTCCAGCATACTAGTGTGTGTCTCTGGCACACGTGCTCTTTGTAAGACGGTGTGTAAACAGATGTGGGGGCTGGAGATGGAGCTCAGGCATGCTTGTCTATCCTGCAAGAAGCCCTGGTTCCCAGCCCAGCAGCACAGTGTTGTGTGGGTGTTCATCTGTAAGCTTGGCACTCAGCAAGTGTAGGATCAGGGGTCCAAGATCATCATCTACACAGCAAGTTCAAGGTCAGCCTGGGCTACGTGGCACTCTGTCTCAACAAAACACCCGCTACTGTAGGGCTGGCATTGTTCTTGCTGTCTACTTAAGCAAGACATAGAGTTGTCGGATGCTGCCTGTCAATCTCTCTATCCCTTTTCATTTTCTGAGGAATGACAAGATGTTGGTCTCACAATCTCCATGATAACTTAAGGGAATATTGCACCATTCTCTGTAAAGTCCAATATATATACACATATATATGTATATATATGTATATGTATGTATTTGTGTATATATATATGTATATGTGTGTATAATGCATGTGCTTATGTGTATATGTGTGCATATATATATACACATATATACATATTTTGAGAGCCCACGTATGGCAAGCTGGCCTTGAAATTCTGTATATGCATGAGGCTGACCTTAAACTTCTGACCCTGCTTCCTCATTCCAAATGCTGAGACTACAGGCTTGTCCCATTATTCCCTGGTCATTCTTAATGACTGCTCTAATCACCCTTAAACCCGAGCTCATGAAACTTAACATTAAGCACATTCCAACCACATGGTGGTCAGAAAAATCAGTGTGTTTTACTTTTGGAAAAACTATTAGCCTTAAGGAGTTCTAAATGTCAGTGAATGTAACATCATGTATCAGAGTCTCAATGTACTTTGATCTAGGAAAATTAGATTATAGAGGAAAAAAACTAGATAAATTATCTGCAATCTATCAACTTAATACACATAGCTGAAATATTTTGGGTGAGGGGATGTGGTGGTTTGAATATGTTTGGCCCAAGGAGTGGCACCATTAGGAGATGTGGCCTTGTTGGAGGAGGTGTATCATTGTGGGGTGGGCTTCGAAGTGTTATGCTCAAACTCTGGCTAGTTGGAAGAAGGAGTGTGCTCCTGGCTGCCTTAAGGTTAAGATGTAGAACGCTCAGCTCCCTCTCCAGCACCACGCCTGCCTGGGCACGCCTTGCTTCCTGCCATGACGATAACTGAACCTCTGAACCTGGAAGCCAGCCCTAATTAAATGTTGTCCTTTACAAGAGTCGCCTTGATCATGGTGTCTCTTCATAGCAATAGAAGCCCTAACTAAGACAGAAGATGAAACAATCCAAAATAAAAATGAGACAGGATACCAAGAGACAACTTGCACACACTCTCACCTCCTTGATGGACTCAGGGGATTTTAAGGTCCTAGAAAAGGGAATGAGCCTGGGTCTCTGAATGATGGGGCTCTGGGGACTGCTGGTCAGGGCCATCTACCATGGGCTGAGAGACTGGCATCTGTTAGCTTAAATTTATCTTAAGTTAGAGTCTGGAATTTTGTTTCCTCAGCTAGTGTGACTAACACACACACACACACATACACACATAGAGAGAAAGAGAGAGAGAAAGAGAGAGAGAGAGAGAGAGAGAGAGAGGGGAAGAAGTACCAAATTTTGTCTGATGTACAATGTAACAGTCAAATTACGAGGCAATAAAAACTCTCACGTGTATTGACTGTGTGTGTGCTTGAGTGAGCACCTGCTCATCCATTGCACACATGGAGATCAGCTGACAATTCTCAGGAGTTACTTTCTCCTTCTACCCTGGGGTCCCGGGTTGAATTCAGATAACCAGGCTTGGTGGCAAGTGCCTCTACCCACAGGCCACCCCTCTGTGCTGTCACTTTAAAGCAGGATTCAAGCAAGAGTTAATTTTCCTTTTAAATGATCGTTTAAATCGTTAAGATAGCACACAGAGTGATGGGTTTCGTTATGACACGCTGGTACATTCACGCCTTCCTGCACCCCCTCTTTCTGGTTCCCCTTCCACCCCCCAAAAGGTGCCTTTCTCTGTTTTTATGTAATGGTGTATTCCATTACTGTCTTCTTTCTCCCCCCTCTTCTTCCTTGTAATATTTTCTTTCCTCTTGCAGTTTCCTTCCTATGTTTAAAAGTATTTGTATGTGTGTGAGTATGAGTGTGTATGTGCTTGTGTGCAAGAGCACACATGCATGTATGTGTGTGCGCATGTCTTTGGGCATATGGAAGCCAGAGGTCACCATCAGGTGCTCTCCTCAACTGCTCCCCACTTCATTTTTTGAGGCAGGATCACTCACTGAACCCCGAGCTGAGCGGCTGGCCAGGCTGGCTGACCAGAAAACCCCTGGAACCCTACCCTCTCTGCTTCCCATGGCTCTAGAGGCCAGAGCTCGGGTTCTCAGGGCTACACAGCAACCGCTGTATCCACTGAGCTGCCGTTCCTGCCTTTCCATGTTTTCATCTCATGGATAGTTCACTTGGGTCAAAGAATGATGACAGACTCTCTTCCTCCCCTCTTTCCTGTGACATTTATTTACTGGAGAAACTCAGGTCCCATGGAACTTCCTGGTGGCATCCTTGTGGTCCCTTAACATGTCCCCTCCCCCCTCCCCCGCTGTGCCTTTAAGCTGCAAACCAGTTCTGTCCAGTGAGCTTCAGTTGCTCTCTTTGTTTTCCTAAGAATATTTCTGGCAGTCTTATTATTTTTACGGCCAGACCAAAACCAATAAAGTCTAACAAAGGAAAGGGGCTCCTAGGAATGCAGACCTTCCTAACTCATCTAGTCTACCAATTTATTAGACCTCAGCTCTGTAGGCTGCTTCTGAATGCAGCCGTGGCTTACGCTTTTTCAAACCAGGAAGGTGCAGTGGTACCTGCAGGCTAATTTGTTCTTCTGCCCGCCTCCCTCCCTCCCTCTCTCACCTCTCCAGCTCTCCTTCCGCTCCCCCTCCCCTTCTCTCTTATCACTTCTTTTCTTCTTTTTCCTTAGACAGGGCCTCAGGGTCTTAGAGAGGAGGAGAGCAGGAGATGTTTAGTAAACTGACTAGGGTACAAGCATAAGGACCCTGGGTAGCCTTCAACTCTCTGTAGCCAAGGCTAGCTTTTTACTCCTGATCCTTCTCCTGAGGGCTGCAGGAAGTGGAGGCAGGAGGATCATTGGGCTCCTCAGTTGACAACCTAGCTCCAGGTTCCAGGAGAGACCTTGTCTCAAAGGAATAAGGCAGGCAGAAATAGGGCAGGATACCTGATGCCCTGTGCTCACGCGCTCACGTGTGCGAGCACATACATACACACACACACACCCCAAAAGAAGTATGAGTGAATAATATAGTTTTTCATATCTACACTGAAATAGCAGCAATATCAGAAGTAATCATTTAAGACATATTTTGGGGACTGGAGAGATGGCATAGTGTGAGAATGTACAATAGCTATTCTTGCATGTCAGCTTGACTATCACTGGAATTACCTAAGAACCACCAAAATGGAGGTGGAAACCCATGAGGGGTTTTTATTTAATGTGAAGTGGGAAGGCACACTTTTAATCCAGATCTTTGGGGTAGGAGACGCACATCTAATCTAGGCCACACCTTATACAGGATACCTGTCTAAGGACATGGAAGAAGGAAGCCTTTGCTCTTTCCTGACTGCTCTACTCTCGATCTTACTGCAACTGCACTCCTTCATTGGTGGGAGGGGGCCCACTTGTTTGGAATCCCAGCATATACTGAAGACCAACTACTACTGGCTTCTTGGATCTTCTGAACATGGGCAGCCATTGTTGGATTAGCTGTACCATATATGTGTGTGTGTGTATTTACATCACAGAGCACACAGGAATCTAACACCGATTCATGGCCTCCAAGAGTATGTGCACACATGTCGTACACATAACTCAGGTTCACACAGATACATATAAAATAAATAAAATAATTTTTTAAAAGAGGTATTTTGTCTAACATGGAAATATGATTTTGATGGTGTTTGAATCTTCACCTTTTTAATCACTCTAACTGAACATTGGCACAGGGTTGCTTAGTGTTGTATTTGAGTGTCTACATATCCACATGCCCAGCCAACATTCTTGTGCTTTGCTTTTAACTGAGATGAGTCTCACTATAAAGCTAGCGCTGTCTGTCATGTTGCTTCCTGTCTTTATTTCCGTGGTGGTTTTCCATGAAGGAACAACCCCCCCCCTTCCCTGTAGCCTGAATAACTACTCTTTTCTTTTCAGAATGGGTTTCCTTTGTTTCTAAACAATATTCAATTCGATGGATTTTCTGTGCCGCTACATGCTGCCTTTAATAGTCTGATCCATCGCTAATTCATTTTGGTGAAGCCAAGATGATGTCTTGCAAATTGCTAACAAGGTATCCAAATTATTTATTGAATAATCTATTGATTTTCAATGACTGCTTTGTGATTTATTAAATTATTTACTCAAGGGTTTTATTTCAGAACAACCTGCTTCGTCTATTCTCCCAGTGACAGGGGTGCTGTGGCCTTTAATTAGAAAGGGTTCATACTGGACTTCACATTTTGATTAAAAAGTGTGTGTGCATGTGATTGTCTTTATGTGTGTATCTGTGTGTGTGTGTGTGTGTGTCTGTGTCTGTGTGTGAGTGTATGTGTTCCTGTGTCTATGTCTGTGTGTGTGTGTGTGTGTGTGTGTGTGTGTGTGTGTGGTAGATGTTGAGTCTCTTCCTCTATTTGTCTCCACCTTAGTTTTTAAGGCCAGGTCTCTCGCTGATCGTGCAGCTTGCTGTCTCAGCTAAGCTGACCGGCTTGGGAGCCTCCAGATCCACCTGTCTCCACCTCTCATCTCTCAGATCACAGATGTGTGGACACGCCCAACTCTTCCATGGACACAGCTCCACAATCATGTGCAGGAAAGACTTCATCCACTAATCCATCATCCGCCCAGCACACACACTGTGTTTTAAAATCTGACAGCACACTACAGCTTTATGGCCTTAAATCTAACTACCACCAAAATCATTTTCAGCACCCCCCCTTTGATATCCGCAGCTACTTATTTCCCCAAGCAGAGTTAGCACCCTCTTGGGAAGTCTAAAGCATCCTGATATGACTCTCAGAGGACAACAGCGGGGTGTGGAACTAGTTTCTGAAATATCCGAACCCTTACTGTGTCGCCCAGAACAGGGCCTTTTCACTTAAGCTTTTAAATCCCCCTGTGCTGCACAAATGGAAACCCAGAAGGTATGAGGGATAATCTTGGCTGTCAACTGGACCACCTCTGGAATCAACTAAAACCCAAGCAACTGGGCACATCCCTGAGGTATGCTCTCGACGGGCCTGCTCGAGGTGGACAGGCTCCCCTTAAATCTGGCACACATCTGGATGTGGAACAAGTAAGCTTTGTCTTTCAACTGCTTGCCCTCTCAAGGGTAAGATCATCTACCCTGTTGCTGAAGCATTCATTGGATGGTATCAGGACCTCCATTTTTGGGAATCTAATGTAAAGGGAAGACCAGCTGAGACATCTTTCCTTGTGGACTATAGAACAGGAATCCAGGACTTTTTGTCAGGAGACAGCCATTGTTAGAGCAACTGGCCCACAGCTTCTGGGCCTCTGCAGTAAGTCCCCATGCATATTCATTTTATCAGTGCTGTTCCTAGAGAGAACCCTGAGGAATACCACATGGTCTCACAGTGTCAACCTGGCTGGCCCAGAACTCACTGTGTGCATCTGGCTGACCTCCAACTCAGAGAGCTGCGTCCTGAGTGCTGGGATTAAAGGGGTGCACCATAAAGGGCTCTCATTTTCTTTGTGACACTTATTCTCCGGGGTATTCTTCTCTGACTCTGTAGCTGCTTACATGTAAAGAAACAATGCTTAAGAGCCCCAGTCCTGTTTTGACCTCATTAGCCAAGGACACCCTCAGTGTTTCATCAGGAAGAAGAATGCCAGTGCCCACACATGCATCCTCTTCCCCAGGGAATGCGCATCTACACAGATGCCCTTCCAGCAGTTCACAACAACTTAGAAGTTGAGCTGGGGATGCAGCTCGGTGCACAGCAGCTGCCTGCCATCCACAGGCTCAACCCCTGACAACAGCTGCAATAAATGAGAAGTCCAAGGCTGCAGAGAGCACTCAGTGGCTAACAACTGCCTGTAATTCAACTCCAGAGGATCTGATGCCCTCTCCTGGCCTTCACAGGCACCTGCACTCATGTGCATAGACCCACATATAGAAACACACAATTAAAAATTAAATAATGAAATTAAAAATGAAATAAGCCACTTTTGAAAAATTAGAAGTTCACTTGATTGATTAAAAGCCCCATTAGAGGGTTGGCAAGATGACTCAGCAAGTAAAGGCATCGGCTGCCAACCCTGATGAACCTGAGTTCAATCCCTGAGACCCACACGGCGGAAGGAGAGAACTGACTCCTGCAGGATGTTCTCTGACCTCCACACATACCTTGGCAGGCATGTGCACGCACGTGCACATACACACACACATACATACGCGCGCGCGCGCGCACACACACACACACACACACACACACACACATACATAAATAAACATAATAAAAAGTAAAATGCTATTAATGTTTTAGGGTTTTCGTTGCTGTGAAGAGATACCATGACCAAGGCAACTCTATATAAACGACAGCATTTAATTGGGGCTGGCTTACAGGTTCACAGGTTCAGTCCATTGTCATGGAGTTCAAGAAGCATGACAGTGTCCGGGCAGACATGGGGCTGGAGGAGATGAGACTTCTATATCTTGATCGGAGGGCAACCAGGAGAGGACTGTCTTCCAGACAGCTAGGAGGAGGGACTTAAAGCGCATTCCCACAGTGACACACTTCTTCCAGCAAGGCCACACCCACTTCAACAAGGCCACACCTCCTAATAGTGCCACTCACTGAGCCAAATATATTCAGCCCACCACAATTAATGAAATTACTCTATATTTTACATAACCAATTTTATGTGAAATACATGGAAATATATATGTGTACACACAGACACACACGACACCAGGCCTGCATTGCATTGGTACAATCTCACTGGGCTACAGCAGGATGCATACATATTTCACTGTTGAAATTCATTTGCTAAAATTTTTATCTAAGATACTCACATTCTGAAGTGAAACGGTATAGCAGTTCCTCCTGGAGACTTGCCAGGTTTTTGTTTTTTGTTTTTTTTTAAATATTTCAGGGTCATATTTACTTGGAGATTTTTAATATTTCAGGGTCATATTTACTTGGAGAAAAAAGGTGATCTGGAGGTTTTCCACTTTTTCCCTTCCAGATCCCAGAACAGCTTGCATAACACAGGACTTGTCTGTTTCTTGAAGGTTTAAAGGGTTTTCTAAGGCTTTTTTAAGTTGCCTGGCACTGGTGTGTGTTGTATGTGTGCATGTGCGTGTGTGCGGTATTCGTCCTTATGGATATTGCTGTGCTCGTATACATGTAAGATGACAGGTCAGCAGAGATGATTCAACAATTAACTTGCGTTATTCTTACAGAGCATATGCTTGGGCAGCTCACAACTTCTGAAACTCCAGTTCCTGGGGATTCAATGCCCTCTGCTGGCCTCTTAGAACATGACATGAGTGCACGCACGCACGCGCATACACATACACACACACACACACACACACACACACACACACACACACACACGAATAATCTTGGGGCTGGAGAGATGGCTCAGTGGTTAGGAGCACTGACTGCCCTTCCCTTCCAAAGGTCCTGAGTTCAATTCCCAGCAACCACATAGTGGCTCACAACCATCTGCAATGGGATCTGATGCCCTCTTCTGGTGTGTCTGAAGACAGATACAGTGTACTCATATAAATAAATAAATAAATAATAAATCTTAAAAAAAAGAATAATAATAAAAAGAAATCTTAAAGAGGAAAAACCAGACATATAAGACGTGTACAATAACTAGTCCTTTGAAGGCACATGGGCTGTGCCCCAAGGTGGGCATGGGGTTGTTGAGGTGGAACATGTTCAAATCCTGGGGATCTCAGAGATTTGAGTCCTCAGGAGCACATCCTCAACTAAGGAGACCATGGTCATTCAGTTATATACAAGTACCTGGAACGACTCTCCATGCTAATGAGGCATCTCAGCAGCCTTAGCCTTCAGCCAATGACCTTCCCATCCTGGGTATTCTCATGTTCTTCCCCCAAATTAGATAATCCCTAGTTCACCCTGAATAAAGGGTATGTGTCCAAATTCACCTCCAATAAAGGAATATGAACAAGCTAAGATGGTCTAACGGAGCTACCTCACTAAAGATGAACATGGAGAAGCCCTTTGCCAAGATGAGCGGTAACACTAGGGCTCCTTTTTCAGTCTCTCTCTCCTTCAGCCCCTCTGGCACTCAGCACTCACTTCCAAACAGACCGAGATCCTGCTCAAGCCCTCCCCCCCCCCAGATCTCCCCTTCTGGCTTGGCAGGAGACAGACTGTGCACCCCTGTCCTAGCCATCCTATCCTTCCTGAGCTGGCACACCAGCAGCGCCTCCCCCCATGCCAGATGAGAGGTGGAACACTGGACCACAATCCTTAACAAAATGGGTATATTATAACGTACAGCTTTCCTTTCTCCCAATAACCCACAGGAAAATACCAAAAGAAGTAGTGTTAAGAAGAAATCACATTCCTAGGCTTTGGTTCCCAAGTTTCTCTTTAAGGGTCACACAAAGGAGGCCACAGGGGGGCTCAGAGAACACTAGGCACTTACATGGAGGCTCAGTTGTCAATCATACCTTCAGTAGGTGGACAAGGAGTGAGCCTGGCAGCCCTCTGGATCTATACAAAGACCTTCCAAATGTCCGATCAATGGGCATCTCAGCTGTACCACACCCCACCCTCTACAGCAATGAAAGCTTGTCCCTCTAGGAGGATTTTTATTGCAGGGTCCCTAGACCACATTGAGGACTCTTCAAGGGGGACACAAATGAAGGTTCTAAACCAACTTTTTACATCTTCTATTCCCATGTCAAAGGCTCGAAACTTCAACAAGAAGCCATTGTGAGGCAAGACTCTTGGCAGTTAATCATATTTTGATAAGATCGTGAGAGTGGATCCCTATGATGGGATTAGTACCCACTAAGAAGAGGAAGACACCTCAAAATCCTTCCTTTCTCTGACAGTGCCCAAGAAGAGAACGTCGAGATGGAAGTCACCCACGAGATGGAGCTAAGAGGAGAACACAGATGGGAACACTCCTTGCAGGCCTTGCTATTGGATTCCCCAGGTTCAAAATAAAATAAAATCAAATAAAAGGCAATGAAGGAGAGAAAGGGCTAGCCCATTCACTGCAGGGGAAGCCACAGTGGCTGGCACTTAAAACACATCACCACCACATCCACAATCAAGGCAGAGGAAGATAATAGCATGTGTGCTTGCCTGCCTGTGTCTGGCTTGTTTATTTCCCTATTCTGATACAGTTCAGCACTGCTCACCTAAGGAATGGCAGGACGAGTCTTTCCACGTGCATCAACTTCATTAAGACAGCTGCCCATAGACATTTCCACAGGCTAACCCAAGACAGACAATAGGACAGGTCATTGAAGCCTTCCTCTCTGGAGATTCCAGGTTGTGTCAAGTTGACGGAGCTACCCATCCCTGTGACACACCAGGCAGTAACTGTAGACGTGTGAGCTACCCATCCCTGTAATATACCAGGCACTAACTGTAGTAGATATGTGATGCTAGAGCTTGAGAAGACACATCCAAGCTCTCACATCCTTGGTGAAAGGGGATCCACACAACACTGGAGATAGTGAGCCACTAGCAGTAGCAGCCAGTGTGTTAACCACCAGGACAGTTCTGGGTGAAGGGAGAAGCCTTGAGACCCTCTCTGATTTCAGAAATGAAGAAGGACTTCATTCCTTCTACTGTGCTTGGGTGTCAGCAGCTTTCTCTCCCCATCAAGAGGACAAGGGAGTTGCTTCAGTACCAGTTATGGTCACACATGAAATAACCCCTGGGTAAAAGGTGCTTGCGGTTAAGACAGGCTGAGCATGTGTGTCAAGCAGATGGAAGAACATTGTCGTGTCTGCGCTGGATGTTGCCGGTGGGAGGTGGGTTTTCTTTTCTTTTCCTTTTTCACATTTGTATGTTGTGCAGTGTGCATAGGTGATGGTGCACATGTGTGTACATGGATCATCAAGCATACCTGGCATTTTACATGGGTTCTGGGTTCTGAACTCAGGCCCTCAGATTTGTATAATGAGTGCTTTTAACCCCAAGCAATGCAATACCCATACCCACACCCACACCCAGCCACAACTTTTTGGAGTTTGGGGGTTTTATTCATTAATTATTGCCATGGCACTCATAGGGGAGTCAGGGGGCAATGTGTAGATACTCAGTTTACTCCTTCCATGGAGCTCCCAGAGAGTAACCCATCTGCTGGCCCCTGCTTGGGGATTTTTAATCGTTCTAAGAGGCATCGTTCTTTAGACATCATACAAAGGCTGAAGAGATAGCTCGGGTGGCATAAACATGCGGACATGAGTTCAAATCCCTGACACCCATGTGAAAGGCAGGGCATGGTGGGTGTGTGCCTGTAATCCAAGACTGGGGTGGGAGAGACAGGAGAAGGGTCCTTAGAGCTTATGGGGCAGTTAGTCTTGCTGAATCAGTGGGCTCCAGGTTTAGTGACAGATCCTGTCCCAATAAACAAGGAGAGAGCAATCTGGGAAGACACTTGAAGTTCATCTCTGATGCACACACATGAGCATACATACACACACACACACACACACACACACACACACACACAGGGAAGGGGGGAGAAGGAGAGAGAAGGATTGGTATATGTGAGTACATGCCATAGAGAACACGTTCAGGTCAGAGAACCACCTTGGGGATAGATCCTCACCTTTTGCATTATTTGAGACAAGGTCTCAGGGGAGCTGTATGCACCAGGCTACCTGGCCAGTGGGCATCTGGGGAGAATCCTGTTTCCACCTCTCAGCATGCCTGAGGAGCACTGGGATCCTAGATAAGTACTACAGCATCTGACTTCTACACACGGGTGCTGGGAATTCAGTCTTTCATGGCTGCCCATAGAGTGCTTTATCCAGAGCTGCCTCCCAGGACCTGTGGTAGGTAGTTTAGCTATAGGAACCCACACAGACCAGAGACCACCTGCTGGTTGCTACTGCTTATGGTGGATACATCCCTTCCTTTCGGGGGTTGGGGGGGAAGAATCTTCAAATAAAACCCATCTGAGTATCCACACATGCACACACACTTTCCCATCCACAGTGCCATACCTTAGAAACTGAAGGCCAAAACAATTTGATAGGGGGTTTTCCTTTCCTAAAATCACATTAAAGGTGAAATAGTGGGGAAGGAGAAGCTGTGGGCATGCCTTTTCATTTGACCTACTTAAGCATTTCAGGCTCCTTCCGACCCTCCGACAGCGTAGTAAATTAAGCATTCTAAGTTAATGTCTGGAGAGAGAATGTCTCCTCTCGAAAATGAATTGGATTTATCAAAACATTTGTGGGGAGTGAATTTCCCCACAACCTTAACCTTTACATTCAGTTGAGATGTGACTATAAAGAACTCTTGGTCTCTAAGCAAGGTTTCACAAGGCATCATATTTTCCGTTTCGAGTCGCACAGGTAACTCTTATCTCCAGGTGGTTCCCCACCTCCAGCTGCACCCATCTCCGGGGTGGCTTCAGAGTTGATGCCCAAGAACAAGAAGAGTGTGAAAGCCCTGAGGTGGGTTCTTAGTCACTCTCAAGCCCCCATAGAGCCCAGCCCTCTGAGATGGAAGAGATGAAGCCCAGGAGAGGGCTATGTTCTTCCCAACGTTAGTCTGATGTTGGCCAGGAAGACCAAAATCTTAGCTTGGAAAGGGACTGACAGCATCCATGGCTGCTGCTGCTGCCGATGCTGGCCACGCCGATGCTGGCCACAGTAAAGGTGTGGCATCTCTGGGGACTCTGAAGGTTGGCCCTGTCCCTAGTCCTGGCCTGCCCTTTCTGCTTCCTCGTTGACCACCACAAGTTCCCACCACCATGAGTTCTACCATCCTATCCCTGAGAGCCAAAATAAATCCTTCTCTCTTACGTTGCTGCATCCAGTCTTTCATGTCAGTAACCAGAAAACCAACTAGTACAGTCCAGATGGTCAGGGAAACCCAGCTGTGAGGCTAGCCTGGAAGACCAAAGCCAAGAAAGGTCCCTCATCCCTCTGGATCCTCAGAACTGAAGAAAGGAGGAAAATCGGATGTGGCAGGTGACCTTGGGCCATCGAGGACTCGAAAGGTTTTTCAACAGGACTGAAGTCCGTGAGAAACAGGCTCACTGCTAGCAAGTCTACAAACCCTTATTTTTCTGGGGATAAAACCTACTCTTTAACTTAAAAAATATATGCCACTTAAACTTTTCTATATTAATGTCCCTCGCCAAATACATTCTAATAAAAACACTTTAATTTAAAAAAAAATCCATAAGCTCTAAATATTTTAGTACACTTATTTACCTTATCCCTAGGAGAGCCAACTAACCAGAGGCAGACAATTTATTTGGAGTGAAGAGAGTTAATTTGCTGGATTAAAGATGCTCAGGAATGCAAGAAGGTGACAGAGTCTGAGATATATGACACTAATAAAAGTAACATTTATTGGACCAGCCACTGGGCTAAGCACTTGATTGGATTACCTCAGTAAAGCAGTTGCTATTCTTATTCCCATTTTATAGATGTGGTTATAAATGAGAGGCTTCATTACAGCCATTTAATCTTCGCCAACCCAGAATTCCGAGTTCACTGTTTACTCTGGCTATAAAAAGGTTGAATTAGCAAATTAGAAATTGAAGGGGATTGAAGAAGGCATGGTTAGCTTACTAGATTGACGATCCGACACCCTCAGGCTTGCCGAAACCCAGATGTTCCCTGCTGCCAATGGGACTTCCTGGGAGAGCTCTGCCAACAAGCACACTGTTAAAGTGTTTCGGGATAGGAGTAGGGTCTGTGCTGCCATGCAGGCAGAAGGACCTGAGGTTAACCCCAGCACTGAGCCAGGGCCTTTCTGTCACTCCTCAGGTTTTTACTTCCATTGGCTGAGATGCTTGAGAGAAATGCAGAGCAGGCTCCCAAGAATCACTTCGGAGATGGGATGGGTGGCCCTGTGCAAGCTACTTGAGTTCCTCGAATCTATTGCTTTGTTTCTGGTTTGTTTGTTTTTTCTTTCTTTCATTCTTTTTCTCTCACTATGTAAGCTCTCCTGGAACTCTGTAGATCAGGCTGGCCTTGAACTCACAGAGATCCATCTGCCTCTGTCTCCCGAGTGCTGGGATTAAAGGCGTGCGCCACTATACCTGTTTTACCTGAGTCTTTTTCTTAACTTTGAAAAAGCCAAGAGTTTTATTATTCTTTCTGGACCTTCTAGTCAATGGTCCCAACTGCTGACCTAATTGTACAGTTTCACTTCTCAAACATGAAACGTTTTCTGCTCTGGTGCTAGGGATGGGACCCAGGGTCTCCAGCACCCACAGCAAGCCCGTCTGTGCTACTTCTCAAGAGTATGTACTGCCTAGATTCTAAAGCAGAAACCGCCCGGAGACCAGCATCCTCCAGCCTTGTCGGGAAGTTCCACCTGTCACTGAGATCATGCACCATCAACTACTTGGTTCCAACCTGTAGGCTCCATGTTCTTTGTGAGCAGCCCAACCAGATGACCGTAGAATGGGAGGGAGATGGGACAGGAAGGAGCTCATTCCTAATGCCATTTTCCTGGTTCTTCCAGTCTGCATCCACTGTGGAGCCTGTTGATCTAGAGTTCCCATGCAGACACTCTGTACTCTCTTGCTTTTGGACTAGGTCTGGAAACGACTCCATGCCGCTGCTGGCGGGGGATATCTCAAGCCTCCCATACTAGATTTTCCTTGCCTTTCCATTACATCATTATAGAGTACTTCTAGCACTTGCTACATGATAGAACCCCTGAGCACAACAGCATAAATATTCAATCAAAACAGTCACAGTAGAAGAGAAATAATGTAAGCAACTGAGTCCATCAAAAGGAACATCTAAGGGGTCTGTTGGTACATAAGAATAATCATCTAGTATTCCCAAGCCCACAGTTTGCTCCCTAGCACCATATGAACTAGGGCTGGTGGCATGGTAGAAGCCAGAGATCCTAGCACTTGGGAGGCAGAGGAAGGAAGATTGGGAGTTCAAGGGCATCCTTGCTACACAGGGAATTTGAGCTACAAGGACTTGTCTCAAACAACAAAACAAAACAGCAGCCAACAAAAAGCGGATGCCGAGGATGTGGAAAAGAATCATCGCTTGCTACACCAGGAGTATAGCTTAAAGGTGGAGGTGGAGAGGTGGCCCAGAGGTTGAGAGCATCTGCTGCTTCTGCAGAGGACTTGGGTTTGGTTCCCAGCACACAACATGGTGGCTCATAACCCTTTGTAACTTCAGTTCCAGGGGATCTGATTCTGACCTCCTCAGGTATGAGGTACACGTGTGGTACACACACACACACACACACACACACACACACACACACGCACACGCACACGCACACACTCATGCACACGCGTGCATGCATACATTCACACGTGTGCACGCATATACGCACACACACTCACACACGTGTGTGCGCACACACATACTCACACGCACTCGCGCGCGCGCACACACATACACACACACACAGAGAGAGAGAGAGAGAGAGAGAGAGAGAGAGAGAGAGCGAGCAGGCAAAATCCCCCTATACAGAAAATAAAGAAACCTTCTAAAGTTGAAGGCTCCGTTAGTCCATAAGACCTTTCAGGGAAATCCTCTGAAAGTCCAAGAAAAGAATGATAGCCTGAAACATGCCTGTTTTCTAGAGGAAGAAAGACATTTTTCATAGCTAAAGATGACAAACACTGGAGATGTTCAGGCCCCCTGGGACTCCTGGTTTGAGGAGCATGATGTAGCTGGCCACACTGTGGACCCAGTCAGGAAACAGAATGTGATGAATTCTGATGTGCCTCCCTTCTCTGTTCTCCCAGCTCAGAAAGGGTCTCCTAAAGTGCAGGCTGGCCCTGAACTCACGATGAAACCAGAGGACAACCTTGAACTCCTGATCCTCCCGCCTCCACCACCAAGTGCCATGGCTCAGCTCTCTTTCTTGTTTTCACTCAGCCTGGTAGCACAGCTCTGGGATGGCGCCACCTACAATCAAGGTGAATCTTCCCTTCTCAGACACACCTCTCAGGAAATTTCTTTACCGGCGTTCACACAAGTGTCTTCAAGCTGATTCTACATGGCCTTGAGCTGAAATCATGACTAACCAGCAGGACATGGAGGGGTGGCTTGGCAGGTTAAGAGCATGTATTGCTTTAGCAGAGGACTAGAGTTTGGCTCTCAGAACTCATACCACAGCTGCCCAGAACTTCAGTTCTAGAGGATCCAACACCCTCTTCTGGTACAATCATGTGCCAACACACACACACACACACACACACACACACACACACACACGCACGTTTACACATAAATAAAAATAAAATTTTACAGGTTACCCACCAGAACTACAATTCCCCACTAACACATACCCCGGTCAACACAGTGCCTTCCGAATACCCGACTCAGTCCACAAACAAATCTGATTGCTCTTAGCTGTTTATAACTCTGAAAACAGACAAGACAGGATGCTCTCTATCCCAGTCCAGATAATGCTAAAAACCCACATGTGCATCCACGGACCATTACCTAGAGATGATTTTCCCAAAACCCGTGGGAGTCCAGGATCACAGCAGCCCTTCTTCATTTCCTGGGCATTTCCCACAACAACAGGCATCAGATGAGTAACCACAGGCCCCTCGCCAACAATCACATGCTCTGGCTGCAAGAACCTGAGAGGAGTTACCTGTCTGAGGAGTGAGACCGCTGGAGACTCCTTCAGGGTCGCCTTGCTCCTGTGCCTTCCTCCTTCACCATCCTCTGGAACCAGAGCCTGGAGAAGCAACCCAAACAACACGTTCAGGAAACCTGGCTCTGATGAAGGCGCAGGTAGCCATCATGAAGCTGGGGCTGGAGCGGGAGCCAGGGTAAGCTCGGGTGGGCTATTCTGAGAGGCCCCAGAGCTGCTGCTGAGCAAGGGTTCTGGAGGTAGGCCAGGACTTAGGAGAGGCGAGCAAAAACTCTAATCCTACCTTACTCAAGCTGTGACCTCAATGTAAATGTAACTTTTATGTGCCTGCCTCAGATTCTTGTCTCTGGTTAGCTCACTGCCTCAGTCTGCTAACCCAGGCCTAACTCTGGGAACTTCTAGCCTCTGTAAAATATTATCTAGACTTAGAATGTTTAAGCCTTTGAGGCTTACTGCTGAATAAGCTTACCCTTTCCAGGTCTTTCTGAACTCTGCTGGTTAAGCTGTTCTGGTTCAAACTCCTCTCCACGCTGACTGACTCAGTCTGCTTTCTCTCAGCTTCTCCTGAATTGCTCTGCTTGGTCTCATACTAACTCTGACAGTTACGTTCTAATCTTCTGGCTCCTTCTGTCTTCACCTGCGTCTAGCTTGTTCTCTCTCTTCAACGTGTCTCTGTACAGCTGCCCCATTAAAACTGCCTCCTCTGCTCTGTTCTCTTAAGTAGCTTCCCTTTTCCCTCTTTCCTTGTGAGAGTTGGGCGTGTCCTATTCTGTCAAATCATTCTCTGATTTGTCACTTTGTCACTAGACATCACTTTTAAACATGGTTGCTTCCTTCTACCAACCAACTTTACCTTCATCGTTTGGGATTAAGGGTGTGTGCTGAAGATGTGTCTGTAATCCAGCAGAAGCAAAGGCATGTGCCGAGCCACACCACAACTAGAAATAGTTTATTTTTCCCTTCAGTAAATAACATAACCTCAGGGTCCACAATGTGATCAAATGTCCTGCAACACCCAGAGTCACCCAGGTTAGGCTCATCCCTTCAAGTTCCACACTTAATTCGCCAGTGAAGGATATCAGTGTTAACTGTCAAGCCCTTCTGAAGTCAGGTCACTTCTTACTACCTCCGCAGCCACTCTGACTTCAGTAGCTGGCAGGCGGCATATACTCAGAGCAGTGACCAGCTCACTGATGGAGTCAGAACCTCGTGTTGTGGAAATACAGAGTGTGGCACATTGTAGGTGCCAGGGAAACAGTTGAAGGATTTATCGTGGATCAAAGGAAGGAAGAGAAAAAGAACTATGAAGAAGGAAGTTGTCACCAGTGTCAAAAGTAGTGGGGTTCAGAATGATAAGATCTGATGTTCCATCAGTGTGCAACAGAGAGGCCCCAGGGACGGAGGCCTTGGAGGGACAGTTCCTACTGAAGGCAGGAGCCACCTGCCGCACGCTCTACCGAGAGCCTATTCTGGGCCAGACCCACCTCTCATGGGCAACAGCAAAGGAACAAAGCCAGGAGATACTGGGCTCTCTGTCCAGAGGAAGGCCTCAGTTAACCCTGCCTACTATGAGACACACAGGGGTGAGGTTCCAGGCACACAGTAGGACAAGAAATCGGTGCATGTGGAGGATCGCTATGTAGGAAGAGGGCCACTTCTTCCTAGAGCAGAAGGACACCAGAGTGCAGGAGGAGGCGGTGAGACAGGTCCAGAGGGCTCCTGGCTGGGAGGCCTCCTGTGAGGGAATGTAGCCAGGATGTCTGGAGTGAGGTTAGCAGATAGGGTAAGTTCACTGACAGTGGAGGTGGTGTGGCCTGCCTCTCAGCCTGGTATTCCTCAAGCTCAGGCCTACCCTTAAAAGTAGGCCTCCTGTCATAGCCATGTCCCTAACTGGACAGAGACTCTGAGGCCTGCAACCCTGAGGCCCAGTTTCAGCTGGAGGTGACGGTTTTGGTAGAGAGGTGACCTGCACGGCTATGGGGTTCTGAGCAGCTCTGGCTAACAGTGATCCGCAAACAAGATGGGAAGGCTGCAAACAGCATTGTTCAGGCCATGAGGCTTCACTTCTCCAAGTTTCTGACAGGAACGCCTCACACTCCATTCCCTGATTCCATCTGCTTACAAAAAAACCATGGCTCTTATTATAAGAGGTGACACACATTTTTTTTTTTTTTTAAAATACCTACCTAAGTGCTGGGTCTGTCAGAAGTTGAAATTTTACAAAACTGTCCTATGAAGCATTTGAGCTTCACCCTCCCCCCCATAGATTTTCACAGAGGGCAAAAAGCAAGTTTACAGTAACTTGCTTAGAGTCTTTTAGGCAATTGAGTAACCCCCTGGATTTAAACCTTCCTGGTTTAAGTCCTTAACATTTTCATTCTTAAACTTCAATGTGATTGGGGCTGGGGAAACCTGCCAGGACACTTATGTGCCAGTCAGAAGACAACCTCAGGTGTCAGCCCTCACCTTCTTTCTATGCTGTAGACAGAACAGCAGGCTAGCTGAGCTGGGTAGTTTGTCCATCCCCGCCTCTCATCTCACTAAGGGCATGCTGGGATTGATTACAGGTGTGTACCGTCTCGTCCGGCTTTAAGTAAGTAGCTTCTGGAATCCTAACGTTACACGCATGCCACCTATACAGGGAAACAGTCTGATGTGATACCAAGCTACCCCCTAACATTCCCTTTTACTGTGCACACATCCAGGTAAAACTTCACCCGGCATTATTTTAACTCTCCTCCTATTTATTCAACCTGTTTGGTTGGCTTTCCATCCCAGGAAAAAAAAAATTCAAAACTCCACAACCATCCCTCCTTTGCAAATGGTGCACGAGTCCTGTTTTGGCCTTGTTTCTGGGGGACACTTTTGTTCCACCCAATCCTTAATCCCACTCCCACCTCTTCACAATGCCTTGTTCAGGACCCAGGAAGGACCCCTTTACTTCATGATGTTCTGTCCTTCCCGGACTTCTTCTGGGGCCCTGCTGAGTAAGATCTACAATGCATTGGTTTACTGAGCCCTCTCTGGTCCCCCAGGGCCTCACACAGCCTGCCTACCACCTCCTTTGAGCGTACTGTACGTAGCTTTTCTGGGTAAGTGTTCTGTGTGCCAGACTGCAATACTCTACATAAACACACATACCACCACCCAGGACAATCACACTTTATTAAAGAACACGAGATACAGCTGAAGAGGTGGCTCAGCACTGGCTGCTTTTGCAAAGGACCTGGGTTCAGCTCCCAGCACCCACATGGTAGCTCACAGGCATCTGGAACTCTAGTTCCAGGGCCTATGACACCCTCTTCTGGCCTCCTAGGACCCCAGACAGGCACATGGCAAACAGGCATACATGGAGGCAGAACATCTATACACATAAAATAAAAAGATTTAAAGATTTAAATAGACACACACCAAAAAACAAAACAAAACAAAAAAACCTGCCACTGTTTACTGCTGAACATTGCAGAACAGTAAATATCGCCAATCCACAAAGCAACTGTGATGTTTATGAGATACAGTTTCAAATGACTTTCAGAAAGCAGATAAAGGCAGGACAGTGGCCTTCTAGGCACAGGACGCTGTGCATCCTACCACTTGCTAGCAGCCATCCCAAAAAGAAAGAAAAGGAAAAGGGGGATTTAGACTGTCCCCTCTCTGCCTTGTCCTGCTCACCCCAGACTCAAAGCCTTCACTCTTCTTCAGCTGCCTGTTCACATGTGCCCCAAGACACGCCAATGTCCCATCTGTCTTCAAAGGAAACACTTTGCACGTGAGCAGGCTAGCTGAGAGGAGCTGGTGGGTGCCAGAATAGCTGGTGCCAGGTGCCCCTGGGCTAGAAGCCCATCACCCCACATCCTGGAAATCAGATGTATGCAGCTTCACTTCAGTCTGCAAGGGCCGCCAGGCAAGCAAGCTGGGGTCCCGAGGGCTTCAAGGGAAGAATGCCTGGGAGCTATGAAAACTGGCCAAGTACTAAAGGACCATCGAATCCTCCCACACAAACAAGAGCAGCCCTGAACTGGAGAGAATATGAAGGTGGTCAATGAAACACTGTCTGCTAAGGTGCCTAAAAAGATATCAAGATCTACCCAAGCCAGCAAAGGGGTGGCATGCTCCCCCTGACTTGGTTGAAGAAGCAGGAACTCAGGAATCAAGCTTGGGGCGGATGCAAGGCCAGCCTGGCCGCCAAGCTGCTTCAACCTCTGGCTTCAAGCCTAGCTGCTTTGATCTGGTTCTGCACGAGTTAATGTAAGACCTAAATAAAACAAGAAGTATATAAATACATCCTTCACGGAGCCTAGCATTACATAAGGGACCCACTTCGTGCTGCTCCCCTCCCCCTCCCAGCCCTCCGTCCTCTCTTAGCAATCACTCATAGACACAAGTGCAGAAGCCACGGAGCGCTTGCAGGCGAGGTCTGCAAAGGAGGAGAGAGGGCAGCGAGGGGGACACACAGCCGAGCCCAGGGCAGGTCCTGGAGAAGCTCCAGGCCTTAGTGAGACCCAGGGATGCCTGGTGGCCTCACACAGACCCAAACAGGAAGTTTATAAGAAACATAGAAAGAATGCAGTCAGAGGCTGGGGATTAGCTCAGTTGTAGGAGTGCTTGACTCTCGTGCCCAAAGCCCTGGGTTCCATCCCCAGCACCAAATAAACTGGGTGTGGTGCACAAGCCTACAATGGAGCCAGTGCTCTGGATGCCAAGGCAGAGGCAGGGCAGCCCATGGTAAACGCAGTCACCTGACCCCGCTTGCTCTGCCAAGGCCTCCACTCACTAACCCCTGCAGTGGCTCCCCGACTCCCTCCCCAAGTTAGGTTCCTTTTTCTTCTTCTTTTTTTTTTTTTTAAATAATGACTCATTTAGGAAGAGGCAAAAACCAAAAACTTCAATGGTAAAGATAAAAAAGTACAAAGTCTTTAAACACCTCCCACTCGTGTAGACTCGATATCGGGTCTGCCTGCCCACTCTGACCATGCTAGCTTGGAACTGACGCTACACACAATTCTTCTAGCAAAAACACTGCCAGTAATAGCTCCACTCTCAATATCTTGGGTTTTCATTACAGAAAAAGATGGCCCCAGGCCTCCAGTCCATTTAACTTTTGCAAAACAGCAATACAAAATGAAAGATTTGGGCTGGAGAGATGGCTCAGTGGTTAATAGCACCGGCTACTCTTCCAGAGGACGCAGGTTCATTTCCGAGCACTGACAAGACAGCTCACAGATGTTGGTAACTCCAGTTCTAGGGGGTTCGGAACAGTCACACAGACACAATAACAATAAAGAAAAAAATGTAAGAAAAAATGAAAGATTCAAGCCCATGCCTTCAGTGGGGTCAAAATCTCATCTGGTTCTACAGAGATGGTTCTGAGTTATTAACCAAAGTTTTTTGGCATTAGACCAGGAGCCTAGTAAGAATGACAATGGTTTCTCATTAAAAAAA
Organism: Mastomys coucha; assembly: GCF_008632895.1. Classification (NCBI taxonomy): domain Eukaryota; kingdom Metazoa; phylum Chordata; class Mammalia; order Rodentia; family Muridae; genus Mastomys; species Mastomys coucha. Next base: position 61,864,111 of record NW_022196909.1, on the reverse strand, counting down.
AAAAAAAAGATCTCAGGGGCTGGAAAGATGACACTGTGGTTAAGAGCACATGCTGCTTTCAGAGGACCAGAGTTTGGTCAGTGTCCTGTAACTGCCCCTCCAAGGGAATCTGACACCCTTTTCTGGCCTCCACAGGTGATGTGCATGCACACCCACAGACTGCACACCGCACACAGAATTAAAATTAAAATACGTCTTCTTAACAAATAAGACCTCTTGGCATTAAGATGTTTACGTTTGCTCATGGTATTCAAGGGGAACAAAATTATATACCATTTCAGATTACTTACCTCATGAGCTCCTGGGAAGTCTAAGTCAAATGAACCATTAAGATGGTCCAGAACTCAGGGGTTCTCAACACTGGCTCTATGTTATATTTTCTAAGTTCCTAGCTTCTGTGCCCCAGCATCTATCATATATGTATTTGGTTTGGAGTTTGGGGACCTGGCATCAGGTTTGGATCTTTTTTTTTTTTAATGTTTATTTTTCTAGTTTTCCATGATTTTAATGTATAATCACGATTGAAGATAATTCAAATACATGTTTGTTTTTTGTTTTTGTTTTTTTGTTTTTTAAATTTCGATGGGAGACAGTCCAGTCTGTGTCACACTTGCCTTGCAAGCATGCGGACTTAAGTTTGGCAGAACCAAAAAGCTGGGCGTGGTGGCAGATAGTGCAGTCCCAGGAACAGCAGGTTGAGAGCTGAGAGAGGGTCCCTAGACACTTGAGGACCATCTAGTCTGGCCTACATAGTGAAACTCCAGGCCAGTCAGAGACACTAGATAAAAAACAAACAGAAACAAACAAACAAACAAACAAACAACCCAATAGGAGCCTGGGGACCAAAACCCAAGTTGTCCTCTGATTCCCACATACATATTATACATGCATGTGTGCACATACAGATGTACGTGCAAATACATTTAAAAAACTTAAAGTAAGTTTAAAAACTGAGCTCTGGGAGCTGCTACTCTTAGAGAGGGTAGAGATTTGGCTCCCAGCATGCAGTTGGCACAACTACATCTCTCAACCATTCATAACTCCAGTTCTGGAACATGCACATAGTGTACAGACATACATTCAAGCAAAGCAATCATACACATAAAATAAGACAGACAAACCCTTAAAATAAATATAATATCTTTTAAAAAATTAAGGAAAGCTAAGGATGTGGGACAGGTATAGAACACTTGCCTAGAATATACAAGGCTCTACCCCCAGAAGCACAAAAATACTTACACACATACACATGTGCATGCATACATACAGACATGTATACACACATACATGCATGTGCACATGAAACAAAAACCATGAAAGTTAAAAAGTAAGGAGAAGTCCAAAGTGATACCAGAGACAAAACTCAAAACCAAATTTGATATCAATAACTCCCAGGCCAGCCCTGCTCCAGGCTCCGGCATTCGTAGACTTGACTTAAATGTAAGTGGGGATACCATGGAGCTGCTGATCTTTCTTCTTGGAGCACTTTACATTTACCTAGCAATTACTACGACCACTTCCTGATGCTGTGACTCACTCACCTTCTGCTGCCCCACCCACCCTGCCCCCACCCCCACCCAAGTCTGCAGATGACCCCCTCCGACCACCATCTTGCTCACCCGCATCCGCCCCTGCTTCTCATAATAGTGCCAGGTTCAGAACGTCTCACTGCCTTCTTTCCCTCCCTCCACACACGCACCTTTTTGGAAAGTTTCTTCCATCCCCACAAACTGCTTCCCAGTCCCTCCGACCCCTTCTCAGAGCCTGTGTTTGACATCTACACAGGTTACACAAGCCAAGACTCCCAACTCACTCTTCCCCCTAAGCTTTTCAATTCGCCGCCATACCCTATGCCTCCCTAACCTTACCTGACCCTATGCCTCTCTAAACTTACCCCGTGCCTCCCTAACCTTACCCTGTGCCTCCCTAACCTTACCTTACCCTGTGCCTCCCTAACCTTACCCT
>NW_022196909.1:61841847-61862094 GCF_008632895.1 Mastomys coucha | reverse complement strand
TTACCCTGTGCCTCCCTAACCTTACCCTGTGCCTCCCTAACCTTACCCTGTGCCTCCCTAACCTTACCCTGTGCTTCCCTAACCTTACTCTGTGCCTCCCTTACCCATGGCAACCTGGCAACTGTAAACTGTAACCAGGGAGCCAGCTGTGAGACACAGCATTATGGGGCAGAGGACAGAGGCAGAGCACAGGAGGTGTGCCTTTTTATTTTCTACAGTTCAGCTTGAACTTGGAGCAAACAAGTTGTTTTTGTGTGTTTTCTTGGTTGGTTTTAGTGGATAAAAATCAGGGGCCAGGGAGCTGATTCCGCTGGCACAGCTACTTGCTGTGATGCCTGACACAAGTTTGGTCCCTGGGATCCAAGAGGTACAACCAACTCTTGCAAGTTGTTTGAACTCCACACACAGTCTGAAACACGTGTTTACTGATACACACAAACACAAAATTTTCATTAATTAATTAACTAAATTAAAAAGCCACAGACATGGAGGCACGGCTTATAAAACAAATGCATTGCTTTGTAAATGCAGAAAATCCATCCAGGAAGTTTACTTATGCTAGCTAGTTCAAAATGTAAATGACACTGTGTGGGTTACCAGTGGCGCAACTGCCCTTCCCCTTCTTTGTAAACTTTATTACTTCTGACAGCTTGAGGATAGGAATCATGACAGTTCAGACCCAAAGCCAAGCACCAGAGCGTGTCCAGAATGAGGAGTAATGAGCTGCGGACTCCAGGTCGCAGCATGCATTGAGGAACCACACCCTTATTGACAAATGGATGACTCCCCCATCAGGCCCTCTAGGCTTCTGTGGTCTACCTGGGCCTTGGACACTAAGTCATTCCTGAACCATGGTCCCCAAGAACAGATGTGGAAAAGATATCTCAACGTGAGTGACATGCCTGGTACAGGGCCCATCTGGCCCTCTATAGCCACACACGCCATGTCCTCTCCTGTGTGTCTCTTCTGGTCCCCATCTAGGCTGACCAGTGGCCACACACACTCCACTTCACAGGCAAACTTAAACCTTAGCTATCTGGAGTCTAGAAACTCTCAGGGTCATAAGGGACAGACCATGGATTCCCCCACCCACCTTCTCCCCATCACTCCCTAATGTCTCTTAAGGCAAAGAAGAAAAATGAGAGAATATTCCAGGAAGCCCGAAGAGAGCTGAGAGCTCAAGGGCAGAGGATCACAGAGTATGATAAGCTTCCAAGGAGGTACAAGATTCTCAGGTCACACCTCTTAAGAGGAGGAACACTGTCTGGCATACACAAAGCCAGGCAGAAAAAAACCGAAGACACTTAGAAATGTCAAATTCCATCTGGGCATGCCAGGAGGGACCCAAGTGAAGACTCGGCCTCCCACTGGCTGTGACCACTTCTCTGCAGCTCCAGCATCCCTTCTAGCATCTAAAGAGGATCTAAGCAAACAGGGTGGGTGGAAAATAGGAATAGAGAAAAAAGAAATGAAATTAAGCAACATCACATGGAGACTGGCCAAATCCTCCCGGTGTGACACATAGTCACTGCAAGTGGCCTGGGTCACTCCAGAGATGAGGGAGATGTGAGCTCCAAAACCAGATACCTGCCAGTTATCAAGACTGCTAGGATGCTGACCCTCACAGTCTCAACCCAGATGCACAGCCTCTTACCCGGTCCTCAAGAAGCCTGCTTTCTGAATAGTCAGGTGACATCCTGGGGCGCAGCAGAGAGTCACCTGTCATTGACTGCCCAGGGAGAGCTGTGGAGGGGGGAGTGGTTGGAGACAGTCTCATGGAGGAAGTGAGATCTGACTTGGATCTCAAAAAACTAGGTTCAACTAGGTCAGACAGAAAGGAAGTGGGAAGACTACCCCAAGCCGTGGGCTGGCAGATACAAGCCATAGCCACAGGATGGGTGGAGACCAAGATGGAGGAATGGGTCCCGAAGATCGTGAGTGGAAACATTTAGGAGTCACGAGGTTGGTCTAAGCCCACCTCTGCTTCTCAGACCTACATTCCCCATCAGTAAAGGCAAGATGAAGACGGGGATAATGGTACCCAACCTCTACAGATGCTGTAAAGTGAAGATGCTCCTGAAATGCTTGGGGTATCTGTTACCTGATGTGTGTGGTGGGAGTGGAGATGTAGCCCTGGCTGTCCTGGAACATGCTCTGTAGACCAGGCTGGCCTCTAACTCACAGAGATTCTCTTGCCTCTGCCTCCGGTGTGCTGGGATTAAGGGTGCATACTGCCTTTCCTGGCTTTAGGTGAGTGCTAGAAATCTGAACTTGGATCCTCATTCCCCTGTGGCAAGCACCTTATTGCATGAGCCATCTCCACAGCCATCCACCCCACCCCCCTTTATAAATTTTGAGGCAGAGTGTCATGCAGCCGAGGATAAACTTGTACTTTTGATCCTCTCTACTCTCCGAGTGCTGGGATTCTAAAAGTGTACCACCACCATGCCTAGCTTATGTGTTGCTGGGAATCTTGCACGCTAGACAAGCATTTTATCATCTGAATCAGATCCCAAGATGCTGCTGCAGCCTCCTCCTCTCCCTCCTCCCCCTCCTCCCCCTCCTCCCCCTCCTCTTCCTCCTTCTCCTCCTCCTCCTGCTCTTCCTCCTCCTCCTCCTCTTCCTCTTCATCTTCCTCCTCTTCCTTCTCCTTCTTTCTTCGTCTTTCACTCAAGGTCTTACTATATAGCCCAGGGTTGTGTCAAGCTTAGTTGGAAGTCCATACTGGCTCCAAACTCACAATCCTCCTGCCTCCAACAAGTGCTAGGCTTACAGGCATGTACCACCATGCTCAGCACATCACTTTCTTCTTTCTAACAGCCTGATGCTAAGGAGAAGTGAGCATAGGCCACTTGGTCACACATCCTCAGGAGCCTAAAGGGAGAGTCAACCATGTGGTAGAATACTCAGGCGGGCCACGATGGGAAGGAACCGCAACCTACTGCCCACATACTCTGTTCTAGAACATTCTACAACTACTGTGTCCCTGAGCTTCCAGCCTTTGCTTCCTCCTCCTCCTTCTTCATCATGGTTTGACAGGGACTGCAGCCCTCCACCAGCTGTTCTCTGGGCCTCTTCTCCCTAAAGTATGACCTAACGGAGGCAAAAGCGTCCCCTTGCTGCCAGCGTGGGGGTACCCACCATTCTGGGATGGTTTTTTTCAGTCCTGCCTGAATTTCTGTCATCAGTGCCCTCCACTGAATTCTCTGGAGCTGGGTATTCCCTACACACCCAGCACTTTCTTCCAGGACTGTGACTGACAGCAGTCTACTACATAGACATGGCTAAGATTACAGTTCCATTTGCCCTCGATTACTCTCAGAGGCAAAACAACAACAACAACAATAAATGGTTATGATAGGCTCTCAAGCATCCAGGCAGGCATAGTGATATACATCTGCAACTTCAACACTAAGGAGGAAGAGGCAGGAAGATCACAACATGGGGTCCAGCCTGGGCTAAGAAAGGTGGGAAGTAGGTGTCATCGACATGCTTGCATTGCAAGTCTTGGAGAACCTGACCTCCAACCTTAAACTGGTGTAGAAGCGTGTATTTTTATCACAGCATGGATATGGCAAAGACAGGCTGGGAGATTCAGGGCTCCCTGGCCAGCCTAGCCTACTTGGCAAGCTCCAGGTCTAAGAGATGAGCACCTGAGGAACCAAATATAAATTGTCCTCTGGTCTCCACATACTTATGCACACATGCCTGTACACACACACACACACACACACACACTCACACACATACATATACACACTCACACACACACTCACACATACACATACACACACTCACACACACATTCACACACACACTCACATACACACACACACACATACACACACATATACACACACTCACATACACACACACTCACACACACACACTCACATACACACACATGCACATACATACACACTCACATACACACACTCACAAACACGCACTCACACACAAACACGCATTCACATACACACACTCACATACACACACATGCACACTCACATACACACACACTCACATACACACACATGCACACTCACATACACACATACACACATACACACATGCACACTCACATACACACACTCACATACACACACATGCACTCACATACACACATACACACATACACACACACTCACATACACACATGCACACTCACGCACACACACACTCACGCACACACACACACTCACATACACACACACATATGAAAAAGCAAAGGACTCAAGTGCCTCCCTGCACCACGGCCCCTCTCCCCCACCCCCATACTCCTCAGGGAATGCAAAGTAATTCCAGTGGTCCAGCCCCAGAAGGTACACTCAGAGCATCTAAGTGCCTTCAGTCCAGCCTAGCACAGCTAGGCTGAGGTACCAGCAGCGCCCCAGAGTAGAGACCAGACTGGCACACAAGAGGCATCCCTTCTCCTCAGAAGTCCTTCAGTGGGGACAGCAGAGCTCTTTCAGGACAGGACACTGCACAACAGCTGGGACTCCTCTCCTCCAGGGTGACTGGCACAGAGACGTCCCTCCCTGCAGCTAACTGATTTCAGCCCTCCTGTATCACAGCCCTCCTTCCTCTTCTCTCAGCCAGTCTAACCCCAGCTTGGAAGTCCCTCTGCCCTTTCCCTCGCTGAGCCTAGCTCACCCTCACAGGACCAGGTTGTAATGTAAGAGCATTGATTGGGAATGGCAATAGAGAGGGCCTGGGTTTGAGGCCTAGCACTGCAAACAAGCTCTTAAGTGCTTACTGCGGTCAAGAACTCTGCCAGGGTTAAAAATGCCAACCAAGACCTCAGGACTGGGGACCACAGAGAAGATAAAGGAAGAAGGCTAAGTATGACCCAAGGAGTGAAGTCAACTAAACCAGATCTGTTCATGGGATTGGCGGTGGTTTGACTGTTTTCTGAAGAGTCCTGTAGCTCACACTGGCCTTGGACTTGCTACATAACTAAGGATGCTGCCAAATGACTCATCTTGCCTCTGCCTCCCCAGTACTGGGGTTCACAACCATTTTTATGTGGTACTGGGGAGCAAACCCTCTTCTGTCCTTCAAGGGCACTAGGCACACAAGCGGTGCACATGAAGAACACTCACACACATAAAATAAGAGAAGTAATTTTTAAAAACCTTCCATGTATACGTGTGTATCTGCAGGTGGTTTTGTGCATGTGAGTGCGGGTGCCCTCAGAGGCCAACACAATGCTAAGCAAGTATTCTGCCAACTGAGCTACATCCTGTCTCTAAACAGGTTCTTGAAGGATGGGGTATCTGTTTTACTCATCAAAAGACTAAAAAATTCTTAGTTCCTTCCGTTATTTAGTGTGTGTGTGTGTGTGTGTGTGTGTGTGTGTGTGTGTATGTGTGAGGGGGGGAGCAAGCCTTTGTGAGTTTATATTCTATACTTCATTTATTTCTTTTTATTTATTTGTTTGTTCTTCAGGACAGGGTTTTGGTTTGTGAGTGTGTGTGTAACCCTGGCTGTCCTAGAACTAGCTCTATAGACCAGCCTGGCCTTGTACTCACAGACATCTGCCTCCCTCTGCCTCCCAAGTGCTGGGATTAAAGGTGTGCGCTACCACCAACTGACCCCTTTATTTAGTATGTATATATGTGGGGGGCCTTTGTGAGTGTGTGTGCACCTTGTGTGTAAAGGAGCCTTCGAGGCCAGAGGAGAATGTCTGATCCCTAGAAACTGGAGGCTTTATGAGCCATCATGTGGGCACTGAGAACCCATCCAGGGTCCTTTGCAAAAGCAGCCAGTACTCTCAACTGAGGAGTGATCTAGAGAGATGGTGGCTCCAGGAAGAAGAAAAGTCCCTTCAGCATCCTTAGGGCAACTGTCCTTCTCCACACTGCTCCAAACACAAGGTGGCTCGGGTAGCAGCCCTGGGTCAAACAGAAGACGAGAGATGCAGCCCAAAGCCCTTTGAGGGAGCCTGTGATGACTGTGAAAACCCATGTCCAGTGTCTGCAGGGTCTAGCTAGCACAAGAAAGGAACGGTAAGCTAGAGCTGGCGTCACAAACATGTATCTGCATGGTCTCAAGGGGTTTGATTTAATCCTGTCACTGTCTTCAAAGTCAGTCTTTGTATTTTTTAAAATGGGGCCCCACATTTGCATTTGCATCATAGGGTCCCACAAACTATGAAGCTAGTTCTGAACAAGAGGCAAGGGTGAGGGAAGAGGAGAGAAGGAAACCTCTTCCTAAAGCTGATAGGAATGTGGATGCTCCTCAATGGACCAAGCTTCGACAGTGGTGGTCACAGATTAAGTGCAGACTGGGCACAGTGCTACAGTAATGCTCAAAACCAAACCCAAACTGACCTAGACCACATTCCCCTACCCCAGAGGTTGACCAGTTGGCTGATAATGCTTCAATGAAACAGGCAGACAAGGTGAGAGTTGGCTGGATAAACTTATGTAATACAGACTCAGACTTGGGGGGGGGTCGCGGCATGTCAAACGGAAACTTTTGATCTTATGATTGTTTATAGGTTCAGACCAAGAAGAAAGAAAGAAGGAAAGAAAGAAAGAAAGAAAGAAAGAAAGAAAGAAAGAAAGAAAGAAAGAAGGAAAGAAAGAAAGAGAAAAAAAACCCATGTTAACTTAAGTAACCTGCCCCGAGAACACTGATCAACCTTTACTATTTGATCAAACTGTTATCTTTATTTCTAACCTACTGAGGATACTATTATCTCACCCAAACCCTAATCCTCCATCCAAAGAGAACCCTGATTCTAAAATATGGCCTTCTCCAGGGATGGTAGGACCAGAAAGGACTTTAGGAGCCATCAGGTTTCAGACTCTTGTCTCTTTAGGGAAGGTCCTTCTAAAACTATCAATATGGCTTCCAAGGAACCTTGACAACATCACCACCCCACCCCACAACCTGGTCCAATTCTCACTTCATAAATGAGGAAGCTGAGGCTATAACAGGGGAAGTAACTGATCAAGGCCACCCCAAAATGGGGGCAGGATCAGAACCCGGAAACTTTCAGCTTCCCCTCCTAACCTCTCAATTTCACGAGAACAAACACACTCAGATACCCACTATATAACTCCAGCCCTGCCACACACAGAGAGACAGTACAGTTTTCCCTACATCTTTGACTCAGGTCCTTTTCTTTGTCTTCCAGAAAATCAAATCTGGTTTCACGTATTTTAAATCTGTGGACCTGGTGTAGGACACACAGCTGGTGTTCAGCACATTTACTCTCCAACCCATCATTGGTAAGGTAGGGCAAGTCAAAGGTCAAGTTGTAGGTCTTTGTAAATTCTTGGGACTTGCAAACACTGCCTTTTCTTTCTTTCTTAAAATTTGGTTTATTTGATTTGGTTTGCATGATGTGTGTGCCCTAGGAGGCCACGAAGGGTTCAGATCCCCTGGAATTGGGGGACAGACAGTTGTAACCTGTCATGTGGCTGCTGGGAATTGAACCCATGTCCTCTGGAAGAGCAGTCAGTGTCCTTAACAGCTGAGCCATCTCTCCAGCCTCAACATTGACTCTTCTGAAAGAGTGATTTAGCCCTAGGTTTTTCACTTACAGGTAAGGCCCACACAAGTGGACAGAGATAAGGTGAGACAGGGAATGTTTCCACTCCACCACACCAGAAAGACAGAGCCAGAGCTCTGGGGTTACGGACTGTGAGCCACACTAGCTTCTGTAATACTGAGAATCAAACCCAGGGCTTTGGAGCATGCTGGGAAAAAATGCTCTACCCATGCCTGGGCTCTGTGCATTTCAATGTGTGATTATTGTTTCTTTCTTTCTTTCCTCCCTCCCTCCCTTCCTCCCCTCTGTTATTCCTTCCCTCCTTCCCTCCCTCCCTTCCTCCCTTCTGTTTCTCCCTACCTCCCTCTCCTCCTCTCTTTTTCCTTTGAACAAACAGGAACTGAGCATCTATTGTGTGTCAGGAATGGCCTGGATACTGGACATGCAGCAGTGAGAACACACACTGGTGTTTCTAATTTACAAGGAGACATACTGGATAAATGAATATACAGCAAGTTGTATAGTTATGAACATGCTGGAGAAGATAGCACAGGGGTGGAGGGGCAGAGAATGGTTCAGAAGAAACAGACTTAGTCCTGGAGAATCAAGAAGGGAATCTCAAAAGGAGGTGTGGAACATCTGCGGTGGGGTAGGGTAGGGGAATCTTCCAGACAAAAGGAGCAGCGAGTGCAAGGGTCCTGAGGCAGGAACATCAAGCTCTAGTATGGTCTGAGTGAGGGCAATGGCTGGCTATGGATGCAGGACAAGATGGGGAGGAGGTGGGAGCCAGAGTTGGTGGGTCCTGAAGTTATAGCAGTGTTTGGCCTTTATCCCAGGCAGGGAGCACACAGGGGAATAAGTGACTTGGCATAGCCAATCACATGACTTTCTGACCACTGTCATCACCAGGCAGCCTGTGCTGAGCAGTAAGGGGAACCAGGTTCGGGAGCCAGGCCCTGAGCTCAGTACGGCCTCTCGGCATTACTGAGAAAAACCTTCCCCTTCTCTAAATCCCCAGAGTGAAATGGGAACATCAGGCTGGGTGGTGTCTAATGTCCTTTCTACAAGATTGGTACATTGTCATTCTGACCTTGACAGTGAGAGCCCCAAAGCATCTATCTCCTTTGATACAGGAAAAGGCAAAGGAACAGTGGCCACATTTCTGGGACCTCCCCCGACCCTTCCCTGATGCTTAACCAACTTCAAGCCATCTTCTCACAGCTCTCTAGGATGAAGAGACCAGTCAAAGAATCAGCCTCATCCCTCAGTTCTATATGATAAAGATGGCCAACGGCAGGGCCGGTCAGGTGGCTCAGCTCGCTGCCATGTCTGATGGCCTGACCTCTACAACTGGTCCCTACAAGTTGCCCTCTGATTACCACACATATATCATGACACATAGCTACACACACACCACACACACACACACACACACACACACACAGGCACACACACGCACACAACAAATACTGTTTACGTATTTTTTATGATTCTGAGGTCCTACCACTAAGGAGAGCACAGATTTCACATACATCAGGACGAAGTGCAGCCTGCAGAAGCCAAACCATCGGGTTCTCTGAGCCTTCTCCTCAGATCCTATGCGTCCTTCAATGGCTGCTCTTCTCTTCTCTTCTCTTCTCTTCTCTTCTCTTCTCTTCTCTTCTCTTCTCTTCTCTTCTCTTCTTCTCTTTTCTTTTGTTTTGTATTTAGTCTTTTTGAAGACAGGGCCTCAGCAATTATAGTGTCCTGGAACTCACTCTGCAGTCCAGGCTGGTCTTGAACTCACAAGAGAGCTGCCTGCCACTGCCTTCCAGGTGTTAGGATCCAAGGTGGGCTTCAGCACTGGTCCCTCCTGGCTTTAAGAATTGCTCCTTCTTCCAGTTTCCTTGAGGGCTCTGTCATTGGAAGGAAGGAAGGCCCAACATTCCTCCATCCAGTTGCAGGAACGGGGTCTGTTTCCCCAGTCAGCCCGGGAACTCCTGAGAATATGGATCCATCAGACTGTGAGAGTGTCCGGTGTCTCTTCCTAGGCCTAAGCCATCAGACTGAGTCACTCTCAGGAGAACTTTGTCTTCCACTCCTATGGGGAGCTCCCCAAGACAGACCGTGGGTCCCTGAAGCAGAGGTTGTGTCCCTCCTTTGGCCTAGAGGCATCCTGAAGATGGAGTTTATCTGCTCCACTCCCTGCTCCCCACAGCCTTCTCTATTTTTAGCAGTTTCTTTAAACAGTTTCTTTAAACAGGGCAGAGTGAAACACTTAGATGGGACTGCCCACCCAGGCACATGAATCAACCACGAAAATGAAATCTGAACCTCAATGCTGAATGAAAAGAGAGTCAGAAGTCAGCTTCACCCAGCATTTTCATAGAGACTGGTTAGGTCCAGCCCAAAGGCTGTCCTCATTTTACAAATACTCCTCTCTGGAACAGGGGCTGGAGGAAGCTGAGGTGCACCATGGGACTGAGAGCAGGGACCACACTGGGTGCCATGCAAGCCCAGGCACCACTGTGTTTTGGCTTCTGTGCTGGGGAGAGGACTCACGTGACAGAGCTGCATGGCTCGTCCCTCAGCAGCAACAGAGGTGAGGGGTGTGTGTACAAAGCTTAGGACTGGGGCTTGAGGCTGGCTCAGCTCACGCCTGGTTCCGCAGGTGAGCTATGAACTTTACCCCAGACAGGGAGAGGGGGTAAGAGGGCTCCTCTGGAAGCCAGCTTCGACCACAGAACTGCAGAGGGGCATCAAGGCGGAGACTTCCAATGTCTGCCACTGGTGAGTGGCTTCAGACCAGACAGCACAGCCTCTCCACAGCCCACATGGGGAGCAGTGGCCATTTCAGCCAGGAGTGGGTCTTTTAAACATTCATTACCAGCCCCCACTTCTCCTAAACTGGGGTTTGGGGAAAGCCTTGAAGATTTCTGCTGCTTCTTACTGACGACACAGGTTGATTGTGGAACTGGATCTTCCCTCAGTGTCTAGAGGGCTTGGGAGATTGTGTGGCTGAGCCTCAGCTGGAGACCAGCTGGGTCCCACTGCATACAGGAGCTTGGGCACACTGAAAATGCCACTTGCAGGCTGAATAGATAGCTCAGGGGTTAAGGGCATTTGCTGTTCTTGTAGAAAACCCAGGTTCGATTCCCAGCCCCCTCATGGCAGCTCACATTTTCTTTAACTCCAGTTCCAGGGGATCTGAAGCCCTCTTCTGGCTTCTGAGGATCAGGCACACATGTGGTGCGCTTATATACACGAACCCAAAATACCCATATGCATTAAATAATTTTTTTAAAAAAAAGAAGGCACCTTCTTGGATATGAAAAATCCTTAGGGAAAGGCTGACCTTACCCTAAAACTCTGACCAAAGATGTGAAACCAAAAGAAACCTCACAAGGAGGCAGGAGTAACACGAAGAACAGACGGCCACCAGCAGGGTTCCGCCACCACTGTCCACACAGTGAGGACGCAGAGCACAGACTACTCTTTAAATGGGCTGGATATGAGTTCAGTGTTCCCACAGCTTCTTCTACCTCCACACCTGACATTAAGCTACAGGTAAGTCAACTGATCCCCGGGGACGCTAAAGGATGCAGATCCAAACGTCTGGCAATGCAAAGCCACAGCGGCTCCATGAAGCGGACGTTTAAAGAGCTCAGGATGTCTCAGGTGTGGGTACTTCGGCTTCAGTCTTGTATCCAAGAGTTTTTGGCAGCACCGGCCTCCACTCATTCAACACCAGTAGCATTTCTCCCCCCTCTCCCAGAGGTGACAGTCAAGGGGTTACTTGACAGTACTAAATGCCACCCCTCCAAGTTTCAAGAAGAATCCCGGCTGAGAACCACTGTTTAAAGTTTAGACATCTGAGGAGACATGGTAAAAAATAATAACTGACATATTGTTTGAAATTATGAGCATCTAATTCCCCCTGACTCTCTGGACACCACGACTTTGCAAACTCAGTGTGTAGCTGCCACGCCTCGGCTTATTCATTGCCTAAAAGCAAAAGCTAAGTGCCTGGAGTCCTTCAGCCCTTCCCCACACTTTCCCAGTCTGGTTGTAGGCCACGCTTTGACCTGCCCATCTGCGCATGTGCCACACACCTCGAGTTATTGGCTGCCTGAGTCAAGGTGCTTCCAGCTCTGAAGAAGTACTAGGATGAGGCAGCAGTGGCTACACCAGGAGAGCAGATCCATTCTCATTACCAGCATGATGGATCCGCTATACACTCCATAACACTTTTTAGAATGAAGTGTGATTAAAGGTACATTTTGCCAAACACAGAAAAAAAGGCCAGAGATACCCAATCTAAAAGTCTTGGAAAGGGGCTGGTGAGATGGCTCAGAGGGTAAGAGCACTGAAGGTCTTGAGTTCGGATCCCAGCAACTACATGGTGGCTCACAACCACCCGTAATGAGATCGGATGTCCTCTTCTGGTGCGTCTGAAGACAGCTACAGTGAATTACGCAGGAGCGAACGGGCCATAGCGAGCAGGGCTGGAGCGAGCGGGGCAGCAGAGGTCCTGAGTCCAATTCCCAGCAGCCACACACATGATGGCTCATGGCCATCTGTACAGCTACAGTGTACTCATACACATAAAAAAAAAAACACAAAAAAAAGAAAGAAAGAAAGAAAGAAAGAAAAAGAAAAAGAAAAAGAAAAAGAAAAAAATCTTGGAAAGATCCACGACCCAGTAGAAGAATGAGTGGAATAGGAACTCCAAGACAAGAAACACAAATGGACCCTGAACTTGTGAAAAGAAACTCCACAATGCCATCTGACCCCACCACGAGAGAAATGCAAATGAGAACAGACACCAATGCCTATCCTGGGGGGTGACAAAGATCAAAGGGTATGATAAGCCCACGTTGGCAAGGCTGCCTCATTCATGGATAGAACTCACTACTACCAGCTACTTGAAAGGCTCTTTTCAATGTGTGCCAACATCCCAAACATGGATGTGTCTGCCAGTGATTCCACATCTAGAAACGTATCCTGCAGAAAGAGCCCCACCTCTGAAGAATGGTGCAATTCACAGGTTAATGATGACCGAAGAAAGGAAACCTGCTAGATGCTCTCCACTGGGGGGAACAGCTTCATCAACTGTCTTTATTCTACAAGAGGGGATGCGAGGCACAGGATGGCGCCAAATGGGTGTGATCAGTTGAAAAGCCCTGTGTATTTATACATGCATGTATACCCATAAGTTATTATTCCAAAGACACACAAAAGTGGTTGTTTCTTGAGAGAAGGGCTGGGTAGCAAGAAGTATTTGCCTCACTTTAGATACATGCACACTTTATGCTACCAACAATTGCTAGTCAAGCAATCAGTCAATACCAAGGGAGCTTAGAGTAAAGGGCAGTCTTCAGCCTCATGCTGCTCTTGCCAGCTGTGTGCGGGCATGCACCAGATGTTACAGGCCAGTTTCCATTCAATCCTTTATTCCCACGAGTATTCCCACCTGCCGGAGTTCAAATGGTCCAGGTATTTTGTGCGCATGTCCAGATGCATGTGTGTATACGAAGGTGTACGCGCTAGGTGTGTCTGCCATTGCTTTTGTTTTTTGAACAGAGTCTCTCACTGTCCTTGAGCTTGCCAAGTAGGCTAGCCTAGCTGGTCATTGAGCTTCAGGGATCCTCCTGCCTCTGCCTCCGAAGAACTGGCATGACAAATGTGTCCCACTAACCACTGCTTTTGTATACAGGGTCTGGGGATCAAACTCAGGTCTGTTTACCAACTGAGATATCTCCCCAAACCCTAATGTCCTTGGCTTATTTGTTTGTTTTGTTTTGTTTTTAAATTCAAAAGCAGGAAGTATTTGCCACATCCAAAGCATAAAAGAACCTCACCAGCTCCCTTCTTCAACAGTGTTTTAAAGGCATTCCAACCTCAACACTGTGTCGCCTTCCTTCTGAAAGCATGTCGTCACCTAGATGGCCAGCAACCATCACCCCGCAGCTACAAGGACAGACAGGCAAAAGCCTTTAGAAGTCCTTCTCAGGATCAACTGCCAGGGACCCAGATACATCGGAGCTCTTAATAATGCCTCAAAGCACTGTTAACCAGGGTGGCGCATCACAGAACGGCCTAGACCCCAAAACTTCTCAGGAGTGGTAAGAACCTGGAGCAGTCACCCAAGGGAACTCCCTGTGGCGCTGCCTGCAGCAACATTTTAATGGCTTATTACCCAAGGGTGCCACTGACATCGCTTTCAACCCCACCCCTCCGCCCCTGCCACTCTGTCATAAAATAACCCTCATATTTTCAGCTGTAAATCAGCATTTGTCAAACTCTAAATTGGGCCATGGCAATATTTATTCATCAAAAGATAAATCTTCCCTGCCCGTCATAAATCTGCTTCGTAATTTAGAATGCCATCACTCTTACCTGAAACCTTGTCAAAAAGTGGCCTGAAAGAGTCAAGCAGTGTGCAGTTGGCTATGGCTACGGGTACAGTCGTAGCTCATCTGTTTAGTTTTCTGTGTGGGGGAGTGGGGAGGTGAGGCTCTTCAAATGAGTTCTACCAGAGAAGCTGATTCACCCAGAGAAGCAAAGACCCCTCCAGTGGGAAAAATAGAGAGGCAAGAAAGATGGTAATAGAAGCAGGTGAGGCGTGTGCAAAACTCAGGTGTGTGTGTGTGTGTGTGTGTGTGTGTGTGTGCACAGACACGTAATAATAAATAAATAAAAATAAGAGGGGCTGGAGATGTGACTCAGCTGGTGAAGGTTCTTTCTGTCAAGCCTGGTCAACCAAGGCTGCCGTGAAGTTGCCTGATACCACTGGAAGCGGACCTGCCAGGACTAATGTTAGAATTGATAATGGATTTGGAATTCATTTTTGGTTGCTGCACACTGAGAAACTTTTCACAGTGATGGAGATGTTCACCACCCTTCTCCCACCTTCAGCCTACAGACCTGCACATGGGGCCACCAGGGGGACTTAGACAGCTTGGCTCTAGAATGGATGAGGTCCAACAAAAAGGTGAATCCATCCCCAACAGGCATAATCTCTTCCTTTTGTGATCCTTCCTCTAACCACGCCAATCTGAGGAGGGGCAGAAATCAGCCCTCAGTGTGGGTTGCTTCTCGAAGGTGGGGGTCCATCTGCTGAGGGGTGGCTTCTGTCTCATTCCTCCACTCTCCTTGCAGCAGCTCCCTTACACACCGCCACCCACCCAGCTTCACCTTTTACTACCAAGTCACCCCAGTCCCACTTCCTCTGCACTGCTCCACAACCTCACAGCTTGATCTGGCACAAGAACATGCTTGGGGCTGCCGTGCACTGGTGGTTAATGGCAAGGTGGGTTTCTAAGCCACACACACACACACTGTTAATTTCATGTTCAAACACATGCTCCTAGTTCGTGTTCGAGTAAGGGAGGAAACCCCTCCCCAGTGCCAAACACTGAAGTCTTTACGGTACTTAACTAAACAAAGAAGGAATGGATTTTTTTTTAAAAAAAAAAAAGCCAACTTTACATGTTCACAATAGGTGCCGAATTTCTCACAAGAATCTTTACAACCAACAGATCAAGCTGCTACCAGTACCTCATAATCTGCTGGCTATCTGAGCATTAAAGCCAAGGAGGGCTGGCTCCTGCTCTCACAGCCATTGCAGTACATTGAGCTCCATAGAGACAGCACGGGGGCAAGCGAGAGCCAGACGGGCACTGGGCGACTCTATGCCTTAGGAGGAAAATCAACTAAACATGGGCAAAGGAGATCTGAAGAAGTCGAGAGGGAAAATGTCCTCATATGCATTCTTTGTACAAACTTGCCAGGAGGAGCACAAGAAGAGGCACCCGGATGCTTCTGTCAGCTTCTCAGAGTTCTCCCAGAAGTGCTCAGAGAGGTGGAAGACCATGTCTGCTAAAGAAAAGGGGAAATTTGAAGATATGGCAAAGGCTGACAAGGCTCGTTGTGAAAGAGAAATGAAAACCTACATCCCCCCCCTAAAGGGGAGGCCAAAAAGAAGTTCAAGGACCCCAATGCACCCAAGAGGCCTCCCTCGGCCTTCTTCTTGTTCTGTTCTGAATACCGCCCCAAAATCAAAGACGAGCATCCTGGCTTATCCATTGGTGATGTTGCAAAGAAACTAGGAGAGATGTGGAACAACACTGCAGCTGATGACAAGCAGCCCTACGAGAAGAAGGCTGCCAAGCTGAAGGAGAGGTACTGGAAGGATATTGCTGCCTACAGGGCTCAAGAAAAACATGATGCAGCGAAAAAGGGGGTGGTCAAGGCTGAGAAGAGCAAGAAAAAGAAAGAAGAGCAAGAAAAAGAAAGAAGAGAAAGATGAGGAGGAGGATGAAGAAGATGAGGAAGAGGAGGAGGAAGAAGATGATAAAGATGAAGAAAATATGAATAAGTTGGTTCTAGCGCAGTTTTTTTTCTTGTCTATAAAGCATTTAACACTCCTGTACACAACTCACTCCTTTTAAAAAAAAAATTGAAATGTAAGGCTGTGTAAGATTTGTTTTTAAACTGTACAGTGTCTTTTTTTGTACAGTTACCACACTACCGAATGTGTCTTTAGATAGCCCTGTCCTGGTGGTATTTTCAATAGCCACTAACCTTGCCTGGTACAGTCTGGGAGTTGTAAATTGGCATGGAAATTTAAAGCAGGTTCTTGTCGGTGCACAGCACAAATTAGTTATATATGGGGACAGTAGTTTGTTTTTTGTTGTTTTTTTTTGTTGTTGTTGTTGTTGTTTTTTCCCTTTTGGTTTTATTTTTGGGGTTTTTTTTTTTTTCACCTTCAGTTGTCTCTGCTGTAGCTTATACGAAGGTAATTGTTGTTCTGTTAACTGAATACCACTCTGTAATTGCAAAAAAAAAAAAATTGCAGCTGTTTTGTTGACATTTTGAATGCTTCTAAGTAAATACAATTTAAAAAAAAAAAAGCCAAAGAGGGCCGGAGGGGGGGCGGGAGGGAGGTGCAGTTAGTACAGTGCTCGCTCCAACCGTGGTACAAACCAGGCACGGTATGCACACCTGTAATCCTAACCAGGCACTGTATGCACACCTGTAATCCTAACCAGGCACGGTGTGCACACCTGTAATCCTAACCAGGCACGGTGTGCACACCTGTAATCCTAACCAGGCACGGTGTGCACACCTGTAATCCTAACCAGGCACGGCTGTGCACACCTGTAATCCTAGCACTTGGGAGGTGGAGACAGGAGGATCAGAAGTTCAAGGTCATCTTGGATTCATAGGGAGTTCAGGCCAGTCTGGGCTATGTGAGACCCTGTCTTTAAAAAAAAAAAAATGAAAAAGAAAGAAAAAAGAAAAAAGAAGGAAAGACCACACTCCGGGGGATAGCATGCCCTCACCCTCCGGGGGATAGCATGCCCTCACACTCCGGGGGATAGCATGCCCTCACCCTCCGGGGGATAGCATGCCTTCGGCTAACACTCCGGGGGATAGCATGCCCTCGGCTGGAGGCAGAGGTAGTTACAGGCTCCAGCTTTACGCTTTGGCTTTGCTGTGGAGTTGTTAAGCACTATTATCATTGCATTTGTGTGCACATATATGTGTGTGGGCATGCATGGGTGCCGATGTGTGTGTGTGTGTGTGTGTGTGTGTGTGTGTGTGTGTGTGTAAAACAGTACATGTGGAGGTCAGAGGTTAACTTTTGGAAGTCAGCTCTCTCCTTCCAGACTGTGGGACCCTGAGGCTGGCGCTCAGGAGTTCAGACTTGGTGATAAGTGTCTTTACATGCATAGCTAATCTCTCCAGCCCATCACTGTGGAGTTAGAGAATAAATAAGCAGATAATTGTATTAAGAGAGGACCGGAAGAAGGTAGGGAATAATAAACAAAGCCAGACTAGACCATTTTCCATCTCTCTATACTTGTCTATTAAGTGGTTAGGTGGTGCCCAACCCCCAAAATAGAAGAGCAAGAGTAATCTGTCCGTTGGCTCACTTCGGTATTGACAGGCCTTTTATCAAGTGTGTGCATACTGACCATTGACCACAGCCAAGCACAGCTTCCAGTCACGCAAGCCAACTTCTCTGTAGCTTTGGTTCACTGAAACTAAACAAAACTTGAAAAGTACATGCTACCTACCCTCTGAGTTTCATGCACTTCAAGAATGCCCAAAACAGGCAGAGGCTCATGTCTGTAACCCCACACTCAGAAGTCATGAGTTCAAGGTCAGCGTGAGCCACACAGTGAGTTCTTGGATAGCCTGGACTGTGGTGTGAGAATCTGTCTGCAAACAACAGAACACTTCTAAACGGTGGTGACATTGCCAAGAGGGGAGAGTAGCTTCAGGCTTGGAACCCTCAGGAGATGGGGACTGTTGGAAAAGAGCTTAGAGCTCCCCAAATTAGCTCTGGGACATTACATAGTGACCGAGAGTATGTTTTTCAGTAGTGGGCACTGAACCCCAAATTCCATACATGCTGGGCAAGGTCTCTGCTGACTGGGCTGTGTCCTCAGCCCTCTGGCTTGGTTTTAAAAAGTGTCTTGTAGCTTTCCCTTGGGAACAGGTTGACTGATCCAACTAAGAGTATCATCACCTAAACCTTCCATGTCATCACTAAACAAAATTAGAGAAAAAATAATAATCTTGGGGAAACAGAATGGTTTTGTTTTTTTTAGTGAAAACCTTCCATTTTTCTTTAAAATAGCTTGTTTGGGTTCATTAGCTAGAACAAAGACAGTCCACATGAACATCTTCAAAGCTGGGGCCCCGATGAAGGCAAGGCGGGAACCTGACTACCCAGCCAGGAATAAAATAAAACGAGTCAAGGTCAGACTGTGCTATGGGCTAACCAGCCGGACCCATCGCCTGGAGGCAGACCCCCTGGCCCCATCCTGCTCCAAATCAAGACACCTCAGAAACAGACACAGCTGAACACAGAAAGCCATGTGGAAAGGAGGGACTACAGCCAGGAGTGAACCACCAGGATGGCCACCTCATTGTTCCACACCGCCGACCTCCAGACTTCACTGAGCCACACCGCCCGTGCTGTACCGTCACCCCCTGTCACATCCGTGACTTAGTACTGGGCCACTGGACCCACAGAGTGTGCCTGGTGAGCCAGCTCAACCTCTTCCCTTCACACGACTGTATTATTTTCCAGCCATGGCTTAAACAGCATCAACAGCTCAAAGGCAAGCTACAAGCAGACACTCCGAGTGAGTCTACACTTGGTTTTATCATGGTTAGGACCACATAGCAAAACCACGCGTGGCCCCTGGACACTGACCTCAGCGTAATCCATACTCAAATCAAACACTTAATTTCTCTACTAACTGCGATTTCTATCTGGCCAGCCAGCTACTCCTTCTACAAGTCACGTACAGTGCAGCCCTCCCTGGCCAGCTGCCTTAGGGAGCCATACTTAAATAGTTCTCACCGGGCTTGGTGGGGGTCTTCAGGTTTTCCCCGGAGTCAGTAGGAAATGAGAAACTATGGTAGAGGCAAAGAAAGTGTGGGGCAGAATTCCACTTTCTCCACCTGCTTCTGCATGGCTAACCCGCTGCAATTCTACACAGGAAGGCGCACAGAGGCTCAACTGAAGTAACCATGCATCCCCCCCCCATCCTCAGATAAGAAAAACAGGGGGGGGGGAGCCTGCGCACTGGGATTTGCATAATCTTTGCAGGAGGGTAGTGTTTAAAGCTTCCCTAAAGCCAGCTCACCCTCGCTTCAGATCCTCCCATAGGCCTCAGAAAACAAAACCATCAGACACAAGCAAAAGCATCCACCACAACGGCCTGAGAAAGCAGTATGATTTTAAAAAGAAAAAAATTTAAAAAGGTCATTTTGCTCTATTCTCTGAACAGACACAACCAGCTTTGTTCTGCCGGCTTCCCCACTTCACTTCCTGTTGCTTCCACTCCCCCCCCCCAAACTTTGTATTTTCGCCCAGGTTTCACTACAGGTTTCAGTGGGAGGCTGTCGCAGGGAGTGGGATGTGGCTGGATGTGTTCTGAGACACAGGACTGTACAAAAGACAGAAATCACTACGGCCCAACCGCTGGGAAAGTACACCCAAAATATCACAACCTCGCATCAACAGTGGGGGTTCTAGGAAAACACTTGTGGTGAGGCCGACTTTGTGGGGAGCACACTGTGTGGGCATTGGCCACTTAACCACTAACTAATAATACCAGGTGGCTTCAGACTGGCAGCCCGGAGGAGCTGAACCCTCCTGAACCCTTCCATGAGCCCTGTTCTCTAGGGAGCCTGTCCCTTAGAAGATGATGTGAGACACTGAAGAGCTCCATGAGTGGGACCCCATCTAATCTCCACCTTAAAAGAAAGAGAGGAACAAAAAAGGACATCGGAGCAGATGTCAGCTGGCCGCCCTCTATGCACAGGGCAGGGTGCTGAGACAGAGTCTTGTCTCGGAGCTGGTTATAGCCACACAGCACTGGGCCCCAGCTCTCTTGTCTTGCAGGGCGGGACTTCTTAAGATCTTATCAAATTAACAAGAAACAGATGCTTAATAATATCAGTTCAGAGGGTTGGGGAGACAGCTCAGTGGTTGAAGTGTTTGTTGCATGTACACGAGGACCTGAGTTCTGTCTCTGGCACCCTGACAAAAGCCAGATAGAGCAGCACACACCGGCAATCCCTGTCCTGGGAAGACAGAGACAGGATCCTTGGGACTTTCTGGAGAGCCAATCTAGCTGCATTGGGAAGTTCCAGGTCCTGACAGACCTTGTCTCTAAAATATAAAGTGAAGACACAACTGAAGAAAATACCAGATGCCAACCTCTAGCCTCCACCCCCCC